>NC_138596.1:10900058-11054664 GCF_964289735.1 Phaethon aethereus | reverse complement strand
GGCCGCGCCGAAAATCTTTACGTCAATTCCGCAAGGCTGCGCCGGTCTGCCGCGAGGAGGGAGGAAACTGCTGGTTCCGCGCCGCTACGGAATTGGCGCGGCGGCCCGGCATCCCCCTACGCACTTGGCGTAAGGCTCTCTCTCAGGTGCAGGGAGGGGGCGGGCCCACGTTGCCCGGCAGCCCCAGCCTATGGGGGCGCTGGGCGCTGTCACGTGCCGGAGCCCCGCTCGCAGCTGCGGAGCCGGAGGAGCTGGACGGGGCCGCGGGGCCGGGCCGGGGCCGGGGGGCTGCGCCGGAGCCGGCGGCGAGCGGGGTGAGGCGGGCGAGCGGCGGCGCTGGCGGCGGGGAGGGGTCGGGGCGGCGGACGGCCCTCCCCGCGCGCCCCTGAGGGGAGGCGGGCGCCGGGCACCGCTCCTCCCACTGCACCGGGCACTGCGGGCAGGAGGCAAGGGCAGGACACGGCGCGGGGGGCGGCGCGGGGGGATGGGAGGCGGTGCGGGGAGGGGGGGCGCCGCTGCGCGCGCGGAGGGGCGCGGTGGCTGTTGGGGCGGGCGGGGGGATGGGATGGGGGGGGTCTCGGCCCCCTGCGGGGCCGCCAGCCCGCGGCGGGGGCGGCGATGAGGGGCTCGGCGCGGCGGTGCGCGCGGGCGGCCGCCCTTCCGCCGCGTACCTGTCGGCGGGCGCGCAGGTGCGGGCGGGCGAGCCGGGGCTGCGGGCGGGTCCGGACGGCGCGGGCGCGGAGTTGGGGGGGGCGGCGGCGGCGGCCCCCCCATCCCGGGCGGGCAGAGCCAGCGGCTGCCGCCCGCCAGGTGCCGTGCGAGGGGCGCGCGGGCCCCGCGGGCGCGCGGCAGCATCGGCTGCGCGGCCGGAGTTCGCTCCGTCGGGGCCGGGCAGCGCCCGCGCCCCGCGGAGGGACCCGCGGCCCGGCCCGCAGGAGAACATCGGCGAGGGGTTTGGGCTCGCGGGTATGTTCCGGTTTGGGTTTTACCCCTTACGCTCTCGATTTGCTTTGCGCCGGATTTTGTTATTCGTTAACCCGTTGGTCTGGAAGTGAGAACTTCAAAGGGCTAAGTGGGGAGCCATATGCAGGCTGCTGAGTAGAGTAAAACTCGAGTTTAGACTCAAAATAGAAATATTTATTATCTAGCTAAATGTCTTATTATTTATTTACACGGCTCTGACAATGGTGCCGTGTGATTTACGGAAAGTAAGAAGAAAATCTCCTGCTCCGGAGAGCGGGCGTTCCAAATAGCTTGTGCGCAGAATGCAGCAGTACAGAAAATTTGTAAAATGGGGGGGTCCTGGACAGGTCTGACTTTTTTTTTTTCTTTATCTGTGCGCTATAGTTGCTTAACATTTTTTAAAAGTTTTATCATACTTTGTGATGAAAACTTAGAAATTCCAAGTGTGGTTACAGTAAAGAAAGACTGCAGTGGGCATTGTTGTTAGGAACATAAGGTATTTGAAATCTCCAGTTCCAAAAAAATGTTTGCGCAACTTAAGTGAAATAGCCCAGCTATTTTAATTTAAATTAAAATAGCTGTGTGTTCTAGTGAGCATTTGAAACCTGGCCTTCTAGGGTAAAGACAGAAAATTAAAATCATTTCCTTCATTCATGCAGAATAATTTAACATCCTCGGAAAGAATGGAGAAGGAAGGACTCTACAAAACTTGGTCTTATTTTATTTTTAAGGATATGGTAATCATTTTTGAGAGACCTGAAGGAAGCAACTGTGGAGGCAGAGAGGGGCTAATGTTTGCAGGAAGGAAGGAAGGTAGAAAAGTATTGTCTGTAGTTGGAGGGGAGACCTTAAAAACACAACTTTTGGAACAGGAATGGAGGAAGGCCCGACAGTGTCTCTGTAGAGGTTGTACTGCTGTATTCCTTTTATCTGCGCAAGGTGGTTGCTCGTGGTCTCTCGAAAGTGAAAGTGTTTTCCAAGAATTTAATAGTCCACTTCTTAGGTGAGCCATCAGAATTTTGTAGAAGATAGGTGGTAGTTATTTCCTGCCGGTGCAGAGAGGAAGAAGAAATCCGTGTCAGCAGACTGCGGCTGGCTGTAGCTTCTACTAAATTCCTGGTCATTTTTAGGAAGTTGAACTTGCCGCTGGAAGTTGTTGGCATGTGTGATTTTCTTCTCTCTGGAACTTTCCAATCATTTTCCTCTACTTCGTGTTGATCTAGAATGGAGGGAGAGATGGGGAAAAGAGTGGGTAAGGACTGCTAGTAGTGAGGTTTTAGTATCTTCAGTTTTCTGTTTCTCAGAATCTTGCCATTGATGGCGCAAGCCTAGCACTGCTTTGGCATTCCTAGTAGAATCTTTAGTTCTTGCTAATTTTCTTATTCCTTTTTTTGTAAAGGGGTTTTATTTGTGTATGCTGTTAATCCAAACTAATTATTATTGAACAATATTTTCATCTCTCCACAAAGAAGATGCTGATGAAGTGCCAGTTCTGCTCCAGGTGGTTTGCACGCTAAATGCAAGGTAGAAATCTAGGACTTAATTTCTTGGGGAACTGTAGGAAGGCTCTGTCTAGAAATAGTTGTATGCTGGGGGCTTGGGGATGCCCCCCATGGTAAATGGTATGAATGTTGCTGAAAAAGTGACCACATCCAGCCTTGTGGTTTGTCCTAGAAGAAGGAATTTCAGATATGATTGATTTCATACCAGAGGTTCAGAAGCAGATGAGAAGAAAAAGTAAGCAAGTAAGCAAATAGAAAGATGCAGCAGAAGATGGCAAAAGGCATGCCGTGCCTAACACTAGAGACGTACTTTAAGCTCTGGTGGATATGCAGGTTTTGGCGACCCTTGTTTCTGACTTGTAAGCAGTTTTTTCCATGAATGTTCATTCAGTAACATGATGCTTAAGGTTGCAGAGCTCTCTTCTTTTGAAGCCCTTCGGTTAACGTTCCTCAAGGCCTGTGGGTAGACTGAGAGGGTTTTTTTTGAACTGTGAAATCCTGTTTGGAAATAAAAAAAGAAAAAGTAGTCTAAGACACTGCTTCATGTTGTGAAAAACCTCACTGTAGAATCATAAAAGCTGCACTTTTTCCACGTTGCTTTGGAAGCAGCTGAACTTTGTAACTTGGCATGTAAATAGAGCTCTTTGAAGAGCGTGTCCATGGCTGGAAGGAGGGGAGAGGGAAATGCCCTGGCTGGCTAACAAGCTTAGGAGTGTGTAAAAAGCCACTGTGAGCATGCTTGCTGAAGTGTCTGTTAAAACATACAAGAGAAGTTTGCAGAGCCCTGTCCTTGGTTGTGGTGACATACATACACCTAGAAGTGGCCAACATGTCTAAGTGTAAATATGAAACAGTAAAAAAGTGGCAGTTTGTGTGTTTCTGTAGACTGGGCTGGGCGAAGGAGGGTGCTGGGGCAGTTGAGGGGAAGGTGCCTGGGAATGAGGTGGTTGGTTGAGGGAGACGCCGGGCAAAGCGAGAATGCAGAGGTTCAGTCTGCACCTCGCGAGGTGAACTTTCAGCTCTTGGTGCGTTAGGATTTTTGGTAAGTCCAGCCGTGCGACGGAGAGCTTCGGCATAGCGTTTTCGTTTCTGTAACTTAGTGTGTTGCGGTTGGGGGAGGGAAGGACTTTTCTGTTCTAACAACATACACATGAGGAGCGCTTGGCTGAGGTAGTGTCCTGGATTTGCTATAAACTGAGCAATATTGGCAAGTAAAGGCTGCTTTACTGCTGTATATGCTGCAGTGATGAAATGAAAAGGAAAATTCCTCTTTAAAGCAACATGAAAAACAGTTACAGATTTAAAGAGCAGAAAAACGCAAGTCTCAAACATTCATGTAGAAATCAGTTTGTCGTACTTGCAGTGTGATTTGACAAATAGGAACTTTGAACTTCGTATTTAAGGAAACAGAAGCCTAAGCTGCCCTAACTGAAAGTATTTACTTATAATTTTTATTGAAAGTGATAATTTGTACAAGATAGAAGACCAGAGACAATATTTTCTCAGTTGTACTTCTGCATTTCTTGGCACACGTGTAGTTTTTCCTTCTTAGGTGCAAGTCTTTCACTGAGCGATGATGACAGAAAACATAGATAGTGGCACATACGCTGCGTCAACGCGGAGAGGTGGTGTTTCTGGTTAACTTTTTTGAAAACCTTAATTCTTGTCCCTTTAAGAAAAAGCATGTGTGGGAATTCTTATGAATGGGTGAGTTAACGTAAACTTCTTGCACTTTGGATTTTTGGACTTCATTTTGTAGCTAAATTACTTTACGTTTCTGGTTCTCTCACTCTAAACATCACGGAATGGAAGAGGACTGAGGGAATTCTTGGACCCTGCTCCACGTTGGTCTGTTGCCTTGTATTCATACTTTTGCTTTGCAATGCATATACTGGTGTGATAGAGTTAATTTTCTTCACAGTAGCTGGTATGTGGTGCTTAGTTGCCAGCTGGGGTTACACCACCACAACTGGCCTTTCTGTTTGTTTCCTGTGCGGTATTAGGAATGTAGACAAGGTGCTGCTTATAGGAGAAACGTAAGGAAAAATTCAGGGTATGTCATTTGTTCTGCTGTTACTGAAAGGTATGTAAAGCATGGTACTGGGCTGCTCTGTCCCTTCTCTGCTGGCCAACACCAAGGACTCTGAGACTAATCCAATGAGTGGATTTTCCGTGCAGCTGAGTGAGGCTCCTGTATTACTGGGCCACCTGCACATTTGCTGGTTGGCTTCTCAGGTAGTAAAGGCCATGGATTATTAAAACCCATGGCCTTGTTTTACTTCATTGTTTTTTCTATAACTATGCACAACTTTAACTCTTTTATAGTAAAATATTTTTGTAACATGCTGGCAAATTAAAGGTGTAAATGGATGTTGAAGAGGAGTAATCTTACAAAATCCAGTTGCTAACTCATTTTAGGGGATCCCTTGGATTGTGGAAACTGAAGTGCTCCTGCTGCTTGGGTTGATTTAAATTAGTTGTCTTATGTTGTGGTTTGGCATGCTATTGAAGAGCCTCAAGATGCTACTTGTGATTGATATAACCAAATGTAAATTATATGCTGTTTTACTAGGCTCTAATCTATCTGTCATAAGGTTTGTGTACCACTAGTACTAAGCTCTTAGAGTAATGTTTCTTTTTCATGTAATATCTACATAGGGGAGTGAAATTGCTCCTAATTATATGCTTAAAAATAAAAAAATTGGGGTGTGTCTGGTTATCACAGTCAATTAAATTTTGCTGCTGCTTGTTCTTTTTGTACATCTACTTTAAATTGACTGTTGAAAAATATTTGAATATCTGGTTGGGAAGAACACTATTGCTAGTGGGTAATCAGGAGATGTCACAGAACTTTGAAAAAATCTTAAAAACATAATCAATGAGGATTTTATACCTTAAACTTTGATGTAGTTAGTGCTGAAGAAGTGAAACAATAATTGAAATGGAACTTGGCATTTGGCTCGAGAGTAAATAAGCTCAATGGTGAGAAACTGATGCTTCCTCGTAGAAATTGCCCCATAGCAGGAGCAGAAAAGGGGCAAGTTGATTTTAGAGGCCTTTACTTCTCTTGTTTCCTCCCGTTCTGTGGGGGGAGACGCTTTCATCAAACGTTTCTTGTTTGACCTGTAATACAGCAAATTGGAGTGTTAGCATAGTGTTTCAAGTATTGGGCCCTAAGGTGTCTTTACTATTCTCTGAGACACAGGTATGATGTTACATGTGGAAATGTTTCTCCCAAGCTATTGGGTTGAGTTGATTATGACCCTAAACAAAATCTTCCCCTAATCGTAGTTCTCAGCTGGCAGTACCTGCCCTCCTGGAAACGCATAAACAGACCTGCAGGTTTGTGTGCAGCCCGGGTGCACAAGCTCCTTGAAGCTGGTTTGGAAACGAGTGTTGTGTGTTTCTAGAAAAGAGCTTTGGCAAAACAGTCATCGTAGAGGCTGAGGAGACTTGAGGCTTGGGAGCAGGGTCTCCCTGGGCGGGCAACACTGCTGATTTCCTCCGGTGAGATTTTTCCACAAAATGGTTTATCCTAGTGCCAATGATATTGTGAAACTGATATACCTTTTTTATTCTGTATTTTCAAGGGGGCAGGGTGAGTTCTGTAACAGTGGATTGCGGTAAATCATGGTTAATCTTGGAGGAAGCATAAAAAATTTCATTACTTGTTGCAGGACGTTGGGTGGCTTTGGTTTCTTTTTTGTGGTGTAGCAGCTAAAGCCTTGTTACCAAGAGCCTATTTCATAGAATGGTTTGGGTTGGAAGGGACCTCTAAAGGCCACCTAGTCCTGCAGGGAGCAGGGACATCAACTAGAGCAGGTCACTCAGAGCCCCGTCCAGCCTGACCTGGGATGTTGCCAGGGATGGGGCATCCACCACCTCTCTGGGCAACCTGTGCTTCACCACTCTCATTGTGAAAAATCACTTCCTTCTATCTAGTCTAAACATACCCTCTTTTAGTTTAAAGCTATTACCCCTTGTCCTATCACTACAGGCTCTGCTAAAAAGTCTGTCCCCATCTTTCTTATAAGAGCCTTTTCAGTACTTTAACCCTGAAATATTTTAAGTAATTTAACCCTTTCCATAAACGTGATACCTCCCTTGAATGTCCTCATATTTGCTCTTTAAAAAGAGTGTACAAAATTCAGCAAGGAAAGAAGCCAGCATGCTGCACCTCACTGAACTTAGTTGCCTTTGTTGAAATAGGGAATGATCTTAAAATTGCAAGCTGGTATATACCTGAATAAAGAAGGTATTTAACTTAAAATCATCTTTTTACAGCCTGCTTAGCAAGACATTGAACGGTTGTACTAAACATATCACCTGGAGACTGGGTGAAAGCCTACGATTAAAACAGTACTAATCAGTCCATTTAAAATACAAATTACAGCTTGTATTAAAAAGAAAAAAAAAAAAAAGCATTTGAGTTCTCTGTCCTGTGGGAGTCAGCTGTCAGGAGTGGACCGGTATTGTGTTTCTGTTCTAGTCCGTAGCATGGTCATAAAGGGTCCAACGGTGTAACCTTACGTAGATAAGGTGAATTGGGTTGGGTTGCGGATGTTTTTGTTAACCATAGAAACAAATAACACGTTATCAGAGGGTCTGAAAGTGCTGACTAATGTGTGTTAACATTTAATCAATTTTGGAGCTGAATTTATATAACAGCTATTTATGTGGTGTTAATGATCCGGTCCAAGCGGTGGGGAAGGCTGGCAGGCAGCGTGGCTGGTTTTTCCAGCTATGCTGTGAGGAGGCTGTGTGGTGCTCCCATAGGTGCGTAAGTGATGCTGAATCTGGGTGAAGACATCAGTTTTCCAGTACGAAGACAAGAAGAAAAATTAGTCATTTATTCCTGGGGGTTTTTTTTGCTACTTCTGTGCTGAAGGGGCAGCTCTTCATATATGGAAGCTTGCTCTTTTTCTCTGGTTCCGGGGAGCTGTAGTTTGCTCTTTGACCCTCTGTGCACTTAGTACTTTTCTGCTTTCCTTGTCTACTTTGATTTCCGTATGTATAAAATGACAATTTTTGAATATTTGCTTTAAAGGAAAAGACTCTGGAAAAGGAGGGGGAGCTGCAGGTGTACGGTGTGTCTCTTCAGGGAGTGAAGTCCTGGAGAATACATGCAGTTACTGGAAAGCTGGCGGCTGTGGCTTGATGGGACAAGTAGGGAACATGGAGCTCCATGTAAGACCGTTGAAAGGAAGGAACTGCAAGGAATCCATAAAGGATGTATATGAAAGACTATAAAGTGCTTATAGGGAAAATTGAGGCTTGATATTGTGGTAGCTGTGCACCCCAGAGCCAAGACTGGACTGACTTTACAGTAGATTAGTAAGATTTCAGGTTGGATTGTACTTTACTATGGAGGTTGATTCTAGAAACCGGACTGGCTAACTTTTTTCTTTTTTTGTAGAGACATAAAAAGTGTGCTTAAGTGGGGTCTTCCGTTAATGTAGATGTTAGTTATGTAACTCCTCACCCTGAAACAGAAAGAAAAATATCTATGGCCTCAGTTCTTGGCTTCTGCAGTTCCTTTCCTGAACAATAAGTGCAGTGAGAACTGGGGATTTTTTTTTCTTTCAGTCAGCTAGGCTGAAATGCTACTTGAGAATCTATTGGAGCTGGCAGCTGGACTCTAAAATGAAGGAGCTTGGGCTCATCTTACTTGCCTCACGAAGACTTTTGACGCTGCTAGACTGAGAAATGAGATCTCAGATGTAATCTCTGATAACTGTTGGAATTATTTTGTAAATGCATGTGGTAGAGAGACTTAGAACATTTGGCTTTCTACTCTTCTTCCACTTCCAATCCTAATCTCTTTTGCATTACTCTGATAGCTGGTTTAGCTCTACAGAAGGAGAGGGGGAAACATAAATGCCCAAGAACTGATTTCTCCCCACCTCTGCTTTGAAGAATGCCTTTTCCACATCATAGGTTCTTAGTGACTCTTATCTTTTCAGAGAGCTAAAAGTGGTTAGTAAGCAGCTGTTCAACATCCTAATGCTTCATGATCTCTTGAATTGATGTCTAGATAATTGGACTTAACAAATAGATTATGGCTTCTTTGGTTACAGGGTCATGTGGTCCAAGTCTTTAATCATATAGAGGCTTAATTTGTTTCTTTGAAGTAATCAGCTCTGCCATTTGGATGGCAAAGAGGGGTGGGTGCATCACTGGGCCTCTGTAGGCTTGCAATGTAGTGTTTCTTATGCATGGTAACTGGGGATGTTGTGTTGTGTGCATCACAGGCAAGCCCAGAATAATTGTGAGCATTCTTTCTACAACTGGAAACTGCTAAAAAGCCTAATGAGTAAACCCTCCAATACCAGGCACAGAGCAACACTGTGATCCAGTGAAGAAGGTCTGGTGATTAAACTGAAAGTATTGAGGGGAGCATTTGGTCCCTTTTCAGGTTCTGCCACTGATTTACTGCATAAGTTCATCTCTTCGTGTCTGAAGTTCCCCTGTAAAAACCTGAAGAGTTTCCCTCTTACAAAAACTGTTATTTTAAAACTAGTAATAAATGTACTCTGGAAGTATGGTGACGAGCGTTGTAGAAGAGCCAGGAAGAAAAGCAAATACTGGGAAGGTGGGGAGGGGAGACAGAGCTGATAACTTCTTTGCTTCTGATGGGTGAGGGTGAAATTGGTGACTGCCAAAAATATGAGCTGAGAGAGATAGCTTGTTCTGCTCTGAGCCCACATCTGTACACACCTCCTCATCTCTACAGATGGCCAGGAGGCTGAAGGGAGAACACAGTTGTCTAAATTTGCGTAAGAGAAAAGAATCATGACTCCCACCTTGGCGGCTAACAAGAACCTCCTGTAACTGGGATATTTTTGGCAATTTAAAAAATTTGGTTGAATTTTCAGTCTTGGCAAATTATGTGAAACCTGATACTCTTCATAGTTGCTGAATAAGTAGTTTTTTAATATTACTTGGTATTGAAAGATGGTTGGCTGGAACTGTACTCTTTATTCTTTCAAAACTAGCCTGCTAAGGAATAAATTTGATCTAGAAGTAATCTTTGCATACTTGTGCTTTAACAACTTGTAAGATACTTCTCCACTTTAGATTTCACAGTACTTCACATTTTAGAAAAAACAGCTGTCACCATCTAAATAGTGATGGTACTATTTGAATCAATCATGATAAAAGGCACAAAAGTAAAACCAAAATATTTTAGTCTTTGTTTCTTTTCTACTAACATTAGTGTGGGAATAAGATTGTCTTTTGTGAGTTGATTATTTCTACACAGTCTGCTTTATCTTTTGGGGGAATTCAGTCATTTTCCTTTTGTTATCCCATTATATGAAGGATATTGTTTAAAGCAGGTAGCAGGGAGTCGGCATTATAGAAGTAGTGAACTCTTGACCAAAAATCTGGTTTTGTGGATGTGTCCTCATGTAAGAAACCAAATCATACGAGCAGTTTACAAAGTACATCTTTGACAGTTCTCCAATGCAACCCTGGTCTGCAAAGAACAGGCGTTAATACTGAATGTTTCCGAACTGTGACTATGTTTTGCTTCCCTCCACCCCAAACACTGAAGAACTTGAAACTGGAGACTTCCTGACCCTTTTAAAAACAAACCAGCAATGTTGTTTAACTTCTGGCTATGGGTCAGGCGCCTGAGCTTCACGCCAAGTTTCAGTGTGAAACAAAGTATACTGCAGAGTTAAAAAAAAACCCAACAAAACTCTTGCAAAGAGCGCTTACATGGCACCGCTGATAAAACTGCGGCTGTTGAGGCACTGTGATTTACTAAAGCAGATTCTGAAAAGGGAAATGAGGTGTGGTCTGCCCTAAACATTGTTCAGTAAATCACAGCTCTTAGCTGAAAAAACTTACCAGGTGCATAGATGCAATAGTTTGTGTCCCTTAATATGGATTCTGCATTAGTGTTAAAATAACCCAATGGTGCAAATGGATCTGCTTTTTCTGTGTACTTGGGTAGTAACATACCTCTGTTTTGGTTCCTGTTGAGATGCTTCAAGTGTGCTTTCAGTAATGCAACGTAAGCATAGTGTCGTCCTTACAACAGCATTCCACCCTCAGTGAGACGTTGCAGCAGCACCACACAAAGATGCAGCTGGTCTCTCCCTTCCAGGACGATGTCGGTCATCCTTCCAGCACCATGTCTACAAAAACTTTCTTTCATAGTTGTGTCAAGTGCTGTGAAATTTTGGAGGGGGACAAGTGGACTGAAAGAATATTAAGGGTAAAAAGGCTTCAGAAGAGTTTGCAGAGAAACAGGCAAATAGAGAGTGGAGCTAAGCTGATTGGGATCAATGAGTTGCCCAGTGAGGTAGAGAGAGTCCAGGTGGAACTGTCAAATGTTCCTTCAATATTTGGAGTATCTATTTACTGATGCTTCTGCTGTTACTGCAGGGTTTGAATATCATTGTACTGGTACTGCTGCAGTTGCTGTAGAAACTATTGGCTCAGGCTGTCTCCTTGCAGTTCTCCTTCAGAAGCAGAACTGCTCGAGGAGAGCTTGTCTGGGCATGGGACTCAGTGGTACATTTATTGCTTTCTTTCACACTTCAATCTGTAATCTCTATTTTAATACAAATCCCTTGGCTAGCTTCTTTTCTTTTGCTTGTAAATGTTTGATCTGTATGTGGTACTCGCAGTAAAGGAGTTCTCTTGTGCCAGAAGAACAAAGACTTGCTTTCTGTTTGCGCTGGGCATTACTCATTTGCAGTAGTCGACTGGTTTTGTTGCCAGTTTTAGCAGGTGCACCTTGTCTCAATGAGTTCTCTTTACCCTCATCACACAGTACAGTAGCAAGTCTCATGCACAGCACATAGAAGATTGAATTTTGGCTGAGAGCTGAGGAGCACAGGGATTTGCTGTACTTCCCCTCTCTTCCTTTTCCTTGCTCCATTTCCATTATTTGTGCTCCTCACATGTTGCGGTTGGACTGGATGGTCATTGTAGGTCACTTCCAACTGAAAATACTCTATTCTAACAAAGTTTGGAATATCTCTTGAAAGACTTTTTGTGTGCATGTGTAGCATTTGTGTTGATAGATTGGATAGTAGTTCAGTAATATGCATATACAAAATATAGTCTTAAGTCTTCTTCATACTTCAGAATGTTGGAACGGATCAGAAAACTCGATAGTCTATGTACTGTAAAAGGGCTCTGTAGTGTTCATTTGTAGAAGTATGCAGAGAGAAGGTGGTTAGTGTGGAAAAGATTGGAAAATGTTATTTGGCTGCTCTTGTTGAGAAGGAAAAATATCTTGCAAGTTTGTCACGAGGTTGCAAAAACTTGCTGTTCTCTTCCTGATATGTGAAGAATGGGGAGGTCGGAGGGCAGGGGGGAGCCGACAAAACTCATGCAGGGGTGGTTGATAGGGCCTTCTGTGCTGCTCCCCACATTGCAGTGCTTCCAGTCTGCAGTAGTGCAAAACTGGGTTTCCTCTTGCCAGTCTCTCTGTAGCAGTTGAGCGCTGCAGCGCAAGAACAGCTTGCAGATACTCCCGCACAGAAGCAATTAAACAGGGTAGCTGTTAAACTAGTGTGGGGGAAGGAGAATAGCTGGTAGCTTTTCGACCTCTCTGTGTTTGCTGTACAGGAGACAGAATTGCTTGCCTGGAGATCCAAATGTCCAGAATGC
The DNA here is from genome assembly GCF_964289735.1 of Phaethon aethereus. NCBI lineage: Eukaryota > Metazoa > Chordata > Aves > Phaethontiformes > Phaethontidae > Phaethon > Phaethon aethereus. Next base: position 11,042,569 of record NC_138596.1, on the reverse strand, counting down.
ATGAAGCCCAAGGGAAACAGTGCACGTTTGTTACACGTGCATTTGCTTTTCTTTTGTTTCTTATGAGCCTAAGAGCAGGTGAGGTTAGAAGGAGAGAAAGTAGCATCAATAGGGATGAAAAGTGGCCTTTTGGCGGAGTTGGGCTTGTTGTAGGGATCATCATGTTGAAGCATACACTCTGTAGTCTCCTTGTCAACAGATCTAGGATCGAAGTAGCCATCCTGAATGAACTCACAGAAATTGTAAACTGCTATTAGATGGCTGGAGCTTAGTGTGGAGAGGATTGTAGAGATACTGTTCGAGGTGTGTGATTTGGGTACAGGCAGGAGAAGTGATGACATGCATTCCTGGCCATCCAGGAGCTGCCAGTTTTTTTTCTGATTTGTTAAGAGAGATGGTGTCAGACCCTCCATCCTTTTCATTTGTTTTTGATGTTTTAGATGGCTCCCTAATATCTAGTATCAAGGCTGGTTTTTTTGATTGGTTGATTTTTTTGTTTGTTTTTTGAGAGAGAGACGAAGGAACTCCTCTATCTTCCATAGCCTGCTCCTGTGCCATGTAGAGCTTTAGAAATGCCAAGTGGCAAAAACAACTGCCTTTGGTTTTTTTCTTCAAAACCAAATGATATTCTAGAATTTGGTGTCCAGAGTGAGATGCTCGATGCTGAGGAGCAGCTTTATAGAGTGGGGCCGCAAAGCTTATCCTTATCTTGCAGAATGACTCTGGTCCCTTGCTACTGTCCTGAAATGTTCTTATTTTTCTGGCTGCTGTTCTTTCTGAGAACAGACTGTGTGTCCCGCTGCCTAACAAAAGAGGGACTCCATTGTCGTCTTTTAAAAAGACACATAAGGTTCCTGAGTCCATGTCAGTTTGACCTTCAAAAGAGTAGAGTGCTCAAAAAATTTGATGCCTGAAAATAGGACACATTCTGAATTAGATTCCTGAATTTAATCACACCATATTCAGATACTGAATTGCTAATTTGAATCTCATGAATCTACAGGTAATTGTTGTCAAGCATTTACTATGACAGTTTGCCAAGCTGGCTTGTGAAGGATGGCTGTGGTCCTATGAGGGAGAGACTGAATAGCGAAAGCAGCCAGCAATGCAGTGGCTGTTCAAATTAAACTAAAGAAGCCTAAGTAAAGGGTGGAAAGCTAGAAAGCGGGGGGGAGAGCATGCTCCTTGCTTGGTGTGTATAGTAAATGAAAAACTAACTACTTTTTCCAAGTCCTCCGACTGATTTACTATGGCATTGGGCAAGTCAATTAAGTCGTTGGGCAATGGGGTCTCTTCTAAATGCAAACAGCATAACATTTACACCTGTTACAGCAATTGGAGAGTAATGTTTATGAAGTGGTGTGAAATTCTCGTGTGTAGCTGAGGTCTGATAGTTTTCTGTTAATAAAAGCACATTGGAGCTTGATACTGCTATCAAAATGGAAAAGGCTGGGTAACGTCTTTTTGGCTCCGCTGTTAAGTCCAGCCTGAAGATTGCTATCTCCCACAAGTTAGCCATGGAATGTTGGGTAGTACTGTCTGTTTACCGGTAGATGGAGAAGTAGTTTCCCAGATTTCTTTGGTTTGTAACCTCTGAGCTGTTTCATTCAATTTATTGTTCATGGTGTTGCAAAAAACCTTAATCTCTTGAGTGGCCGCAGAGGCAGTGCTAGTGAACTTGCAGGGATTGCCAGTTGCTTCCACAAAACAGCTTGGTGACACCTGCATGCTTTGAGTATCCAGTTGCAGTATTTAAGAATGAGATCAGAGAGTGCAGAAATGCGATATATTCTCCTTGTGATAAATGGAAAAAAAAAATACCACAACCACTTTGAATTAATACAGTTATGTAAGTAGCGTTATTCAGCAAACTATGTTTATTCTTCAATGGAGATAACTCCGATTCCTCTATTAGCTTCTAATTTTCATGGCGGTACTCCAAGAGGAAAAAACACTACTTAAGTTTTGTTCTTAGCACAGAGATAAATGGAATGTCTCTGTCACTTGTCTGAAACCATGTGTTGAAAGGCATGATTTTTTTCTCCTAACAGTTTTGCAGAGTAATAGGACAGAGTATGATTTGGATTACAGAAGACACATGCTGGGTCAGTTTAAAGTCTGCCAAGTTCTAATTTGCAATTTCTAGAAAATTTAGAACAGAAACATCTAAGTGCCTGCAGAAATCATCATTCTACATTTAACTTGTGGATATTTGTCTCGGTAAAGCATGAAACTGTCTGGTAGTATTTGTTCACTGATTTTCTGGGACAGCCTTTTCTTGTGTTGAGAGTTCTGCACTGGTGGTTCTCGCGTTCTTTTCCTGGTCCTGCAGTGTATGAGTTTTAAATGCTTTAGAGCAAGATGCTAAGTGAAAAAGTGTTAGCTAGGTTTAATTACTTCCTTTTTGTTTCTCTCAAAACAAGAAAAAAGCCTTTGGAAGAATGTTCTTTCACTTTGCTATTGTTTTCTTTAATGTATTTCTGCAGTTAACTAATGATGAACTAACTTTTCAAAATGGTTTTTCTTGGCCTCTGAACAATCTGTTGCAGTAAGTGTGTAGGAGTTTCCAAATATCACTGAGAAGGCCCAATACAGAGACTTGTGTTTCTGCCATGCAAAGTGAACAGAAGAGCTCATAAACCAGGAGAAGCAGGTACTCATTCAGTGTACAAAGCAACACATCTATGTACATCTACGTATGTTTTAAAAGGATTTTTCTCATTAACACAAAAGTTTGGTTTTAGAGTTTAATTTTGTTGAAACTGTGCAATAAGCTAGATGGACAGCATTATAATCTGACATTCTTTTACCACTAAAATTATAGTTTTAAGACACTGAAACCCCAGGAGGTTTTTTGGGCTTACAAGAGTCCAAACAGAGCCCAAGAGCAGAGTTGAATGTTGATGTCTCTTTGGTTCTTGTTCTCCTTGCTGTGGTATCCTGTAAGAACGATGGAGGTGTAACACGGACACAGATTTACACAGGCGGCTAAGCAGGCAATAAAACCGTGAAGACTCTAATCTAGCTCATAACCTGTCACTGAGGGATGAAAGGGTTTGTATCCTATTGCCCAGCTAGAAGAATGCCATCAGTCTGTACAGTAGCTGGTTTTTAATTCTGGTTTTGATTCTGCCCTTTTGAACTGTGCGCTTTCCTACCCTGACAGGTTGTGGTTTTCCAAGTGCACCTTCTTTTGAAATATAAAATAAAATAGATCCCATCAATGCTGCTTTTAGGAACTGCAGGTTTCCTGTTATCGAGGGAACTGAAGCAGCTAGACACACAATGCCATTAATGGCCCAAAATAAACTAACTTAGATTGTTTTTCTCTAGTCTTTCCCCTGATAGTAATTTCAAGTGTTACTTTTAGCAACTATAGTGTATGAAGGGAGCTTTGGGGACAAAGCGAGAGTTTTGTTGTTGTAAATCAATCTCCCTGCAAAGCTGAGAGCATGTTGAATGCTGCTATTGATTGCACAGTCTGTTTGCTTCCCTCAGAGAAAAATGTGTGTGCACCCTCTTTTACACTGAGGTTGCAACAGCTATCATGCTGTCATGCACTTCTGTTTCCTAACCTGGATGTCATGTTGTTATCTGCCACAAACTCACTAAAAAGCGGGTTCCTGTGGCTTGTCGCAAGCATATTGCCTCCAGGACACAGATGTTGATCATAGGCTTATATTTTTGCTGTTGAGATGTGTTGCTTAATGTTGACAGGGAGAACAAGGTATGATGTTGATTACTTTGAATTTGAAATTCAAAAGAGAAAACAAAGATTGAATGTAACTTCCGAAGTTTAAGATCAATTACTTACACAGTTGTGTTCTCCAAAGACATTGGATAATATAGTGCTACAGACACCTAAATATAATTTTACTAACTTTTTTAATTTCAGTACCATATTAAGAATAAGCAAGCCAAAAAGACTGTGGAATACTTGTTTCAGGAAGTTCCTCAGGATGAGACTGACAGCTATAACTTATACTGAGAAATTAATTTTGCAGCCTAGCTTGTGGTCTTCAAACTGAGCATTGCCACCACTGATGGCTCTTGCTAAAGCTGTCTTTTTTTTTTTCCTTTTACATAGCTGCTGTGCTGTGCGAAGTGGAGAGAAGAATAATAGATGAGTTTTGCAACTGAAGTTGGCAGATCTGACAGCGCGTGCATGCAGGGTAGATCTGCTGAGGCAAGAAGATGCTGGATTAAGCCAATTTAAAATATTTTTAGACTCTTATGGTTTTCTGGGGAAATAGTTGGGTTTTTATATTAGTTTTGTAAATCTCCAAATGCGTTTGACTTTTTTCTTTCTGTTAGCCAAGCTAGGACTTTGTACTAAAAAATCTTGTTCAAGACAGAAATAGTGGGCTTAAGCCACTAATGTCAGACTGACAGTTCTTTCTGTACCATCTAATGCATTGCTGTGGCATTGTTTTTTGCTTTTGTATGGATATTGTTGCTAGCCTTCATGCCTAAATAAACTAAGTTAAATCTTTTGGCAGGGTTATCAAGTAAATAATTGTGTTCTGAGGCTGAAAGTTGGTGGTAGCCAGGGTACTCTTCCCTAGAGAGATATCCCCATTGCTTCTGTTGTAGGGGTCTTGCGCTATATTCTGAATCAAACTTGGTAGCTTCTGCCTGATAGATAGTATTTCAACCATTCTTTTTGCTCTGAATGCTTCCATTAATAACACTGATTCATTCGCTTTGAATGCTAATTTTTTGGAACATGTACTTTTTAGAAACAATTCTACTAAGGATCCCCATTTCCCCTCTTTTTTCTGTGAATGACTTATAAAATCAATTCCAGGTCAGTCATGTGGAAGAAATTCATGAATTAAACGGCAGGTTCCGTTGTGTTGTAGCTGAGGGTGCTGTGCCCGCTGAGGGTGCTGTGCCCGCTGAGGCCAGCAGCGAGCCCTCGCGGGTGGGACTGAAGACCTGAGCGATGCGGCGGCCACCAGACAGGATTCTGCTCCCCTGGGCTGCTGAGACTGTACGGGTCATACCTGCAGCAGAGTGAGGGAAGAGCATCTCGAGAGAGGAGGCTTTTCCTTCAGAACAGCCAATGTCATAGTTACAGATTTTGTTTCGTATGCTTCTGTGGCATTACATGTTGTGACACCGAGCTTTCGGACTTCCCTGGAAATAATAATCTAAGGCACAGGAGAATGAGAGAAACAAACTGAAAATAACAGGGTTGGATGGATGAGAGATGGCAAGACAAAACCCTTGAAGAAGCTTTTACTAACCTAGAACCTTTGACAAGATGTTCTTTGACAAAACAGCCAATTAGACAGGAAGTAAAACATTGACCTGAACTTGTTCAGTAGACACAGTGGAACTAAAACATGGTGGAAGTCTGGTGGAGGATGTGTATTGGCTGAGAGCACAAGAGCTCTTTGTACAATACTCTGTACTTGCAGACACTAGTGGTCTTCCCTTCCAAATCCTAAGTCTTCTCTCTTTAAATTTAAAAAAAAAAAAAAAAAAGGTCACTGAAGCAGGAAGACTGACACGCTAGAAAATGCATTTAAGCGGAGAGTCATGAATGTTTAAACTGGCTGAAAGGCAGATGTGCACAGTAACCAGTGTGGATTTGCAATATTGAAAATGCCAGCTTCTTTACATATTGACATCAGGGAAGAAATTCTAGGGGGGAAACTGTTGCTTAAATTTTGCCATTAAGTTGCTGAAATTTTAGTCAGAAGGATAGCACTTATTCTTAAAAATTTCTCAATACTTTGAAATCAAAACTTTATCTAAACATTAGAAAAATGTGACTCTCAAATACAATATTTACGTTGTATTACTTGTAAATAAAACAAATTTAGTAATTATAACACAGAGGTTTTGGGATCCATGTTGCTTTTCTCTTTCATCCTTCTAATTACCAAGATACGTATTAGCTTGACGTGCAGAACAGGGAGCAGCTAGGAGAGCAAACGTGTTCTGCTGTTGCTTCATGGAACTGATGAAAAGTGAAAACCACCAATACAAGCAGATCTGCTTTTACTGTAGGACAGTTTGTTCTTCAGTCTCTCTTTTTTTTAAATTTTATTGCCAACATAGGGAGGGAATGCCATGATTTCCAGCCTTTTCATGTGTATGCCTTTGGCCTCACAGTTCTGTAGAAGACGCGTTCTTGGTGGAAGAGTGACACCTTGGTGGCCTTTTCCCCATCCCGGTTGTGTGTGTCAAACGTCGTTACTTGGTAGGCTGCAGCTTAGGTCAACCTGCAGTCTACGGGATATGAATCATAGCAGGAAAGAAACTGGGGCACTGCAGCTATTTCAGCTAAGCTGAAGGGTGCTAGGAAAGGAATGTCCCTGTTCTTAATCTCTTAAACATTGTGGCTGCTTCCCACTATGGTTCTGGAGCCGAGGAAGCCTTGCAGGTAAGGAAGTGGCCACAAATGATATGGACATGGAAGGTATCTAGGAGTCTGAAGGTCTACAAAGCTTTGGTGTTGCAAAGCGAGTGCAAGACATGGCTGGGGTGGTGAGAAGCCCAGCATGGCACTGAACTGCGCTGTGTGGTTGAAGAGGTAGAACTGTGATTCTCTTTTGGAGAAAGTGATGTGATTTCAGGCATAGATCCAGAATTTTGCTTAAACCAGCTCTGTCTCTGGAAAAATGACATTGCAGATGGTGAGTGTCACTTCAGTGTAATGTAATCCTTTTTATTAATTTAGTTAATTCTTCAACTGTAAATGAATGTAGTCTGTGTTAGGAATTTCAGATGATTCTGAGCATGGATGTCAAATTATGACTGCTTCACAAACGGGTGTGTACTGCAAAGTAGCATCAGGTTTCCATTGTCCAGTTTAGCCAGAAGAGCAGGAGTGCCTATATTAGGATGTTAGAAGTCAGAAATTAGTTTAACGTTTCGCAGACATTGAGAATCCAGTGGTGGTTTCTGCCTTGTCTCAAATGAGTACTTTGCTGTTAATTATTTATGCGCTATCTAATCTGTGACTCTTGCATTTATTTTATTTTTTAAGGCACCTGCCACAAAGTGTTCCCTTTAAGATATTTTGGTTTCTGCAGTACTCAGTTTTACAGGCAATTCAGTGTTGGATGTTTCTGACTGAGCAGGAAATATATTAAACTATTCATGTTTGCATGTCAATTTGTTATTTAAGTGTCAATAGCCAGTTTTTAATTCTTTTTTGCACTTGGTCTGTCTCTACTCAGTCTTGCATCCTGACACCCATACCAAGAGCATTTTCAAAATTATTTCATTAGAGACCCTTTGTAGCACTAGCTGTGACTGGTGTGCTGGGTATTGTGCAGGTGCCAGGGAACATGAGGCCATACAAAAATCTAGAGAGAGATATATGTAAAAAATACCTTGAGGACTGCAACTGGTATGCTGCTCTGAACACCACTTAGTGAGTTTGGTGGTATATCTTCCTGTCCTCAGTGGTGAATAGTAGCTTAAATCCTAAAGGAGGATTTACATTCCTTCCAAAACTCTTTTTCTTTGTTCTACATTCTAATTTGATGTGTGCAGTTATTTCTACTAATGTATATTTCTTTCTGAGATTGGATGGTGTGATTCTATATAAAATACAGCATTTTCTTCTTCAAATGATCGTGTATGTGCTCACACTGTGCCTCTGTGTTCCTTTTTTAACCTTCCTGTCAGGCTAGTGATGATTTCCCCTTGGACTCTCTTCTCTTCACCCTCTTTCCAGGAGCTAAAAATACAAGCTGTGCTCTGCACATCCCTGTTTCCTTTTACCTTAATACATTAATCTAGATTAGCTGTTTGGCTTTAATTCTTCAACTTCTTTAATTACTTCAGCAGGGTGATTTATTTTGGCTGTTATTTCATTCCTAGCTCTACAATCTGGAGGGGAATCCACGCATTCACCCATTTTCGGTTGCAAGTGCTTTGTTGCATCTTTGAACCAAGGGTCCCCAAGTCCTCTGTCCGTGCCTGTCCTCCTCGGCACCGCTGAATTCTCTCTAGGAGCTCTTTCAATAGCTTCCTCCACGCTTACACGTGGGCAGCTGCTTTCCTTGCACTGTGAACGTTGTCAGAGCTCTAGACCCTGGAAGACTACTTTGATGCCTCCATTCTGGTGATCACAGGTACCATGATACTGGGTCTGTTTACCAAGTATGTGCCAACCCTGTCTTTGGCACTTGTTAAAGCTGGGTCTTGGGGCTACCTGGAGGAGGCTACTCCCAAGAGATCCCCGAGCAAAGGAGCCTTTTCTTGAAATGCTGTGAGCGCTGAGCAGGTAGGAGTAATACTAGACTCAAGTATTTGTTGTGTGAAGTGTAAGAATTTGCCAGAGGAAGTACCTTCCCTGCTTTTAACTGTAGTGTTGCTTTGTAATTATTCATTTGGCTGGAAAATTCCAGTCTTCTAAAGGCTAACCCAGATACAGCTTTGCCAAGAATTACATTACTTGGAAAATAATAAAGCTCCTATGAATATACAGTCTCCAGGTGAAACCGAATGCTGAGCATATTGTTGGAAGCAATCTGAGTTACGAAATACGTATCCCAGTGTTACAATTGCACTTCTTTACAGAATGCTTATATGGTTGAGAGTGGCAAGGGTTTCTCTTCGTATGGTGGTGAAGAATGAAGAAACCCGTTCTGTACAGCATACAGGGAGTTTGGATTTAAATTAGTAAATATCTGCACAAGTAGAAGATCAGCCATACTTTGCAGATTTCTCTGCCCCGTGCTCCTCGCTGAATCCTCATGAATTGTATTTCTTATCCATTCCCCTCGGTTTGTTGATACTTTTAACATGAGGGAAAACTATTTTGATATTTCTCTGTCAGTTATTTTGACATTAATCAACATTGCAGATCTTGTTTTGTTTGGTGTCTGGGTACATCATAAAAAGAGTTGCTGAAAGAGTTCAATTATAATACCAGCATCTCTGCCAAATGTATTGAGCTGTTCTGAAAAGCGGCTTGTCTTTTCTGACCCAGATACACACTTTCCAACTGTGGGAGAAGCTGCCAGAAAGACTCTTGGCAGAAGGCCAGCAATAAAATTATACTGCAGGAAAACACAACATATTTTCAGCAGCACTTTGTACGGTGTGATGAAAAATTACCTGTCTCCTGAATGCAAAGCAGAAGTTAAAATAAACTTCCAATTTAAAGTTGCAAGCCTCCTGCTCTGACTCTTAAAGGTAACAAAAAAGGGTATAAATTTCAGTTCTCTTCTGTTACTGTGTCTGATACACCTCAGGCTGTGTTAGATACTCACTGGTTTGTTATTAGCAACCCTAGTTGTCCTTGCTGCTCTGTTAACATAAACTGTGAGTGATCTTAGGGTGATGTACACTGTAAAGTAGTTCTCGTGGGCACATACGGGTGCAAGGGTAGATTAGGAGGATGTTTTTAATGCTTCAGCTGAATATTGTTGGCGTGTGCCGCCTTGATGTAGCATTTAAAACCGATTTTCATGGTATTCTACTTGGCCTGGCCAGGTGCCTAAACAGCAGCTCGTTGACGTGAGGGTTTGGAGGCCTGGAGTCCAGTGACCCTGGTTTCCTCTTGCTATCGCAGCAGTAACACGTCCGGGCAAGGTACCGCTCTGCGCTGCGAGGGGATATCGGGACGCCAAACATAGTGCATGTCTCCTTCCCAGGAGCCTATAGCTGCCCGATTCTGACGTTACACTTTAGTCCCCGGGGAGCGCAGGTACCTGTTTCTCCTGCTTTTTCACTTCTCTGCCCACAAGCACTCAAAGGTAGCTAAGCATATGCATTACTTCGGGCTGTTTAAATGTCTGTCTCTTGGGAACGCCACTGCCAGATGCAGGAATACATCCTCCTACAAAGGCCTCATCTGAAATTCTTTTCCTTGTTTGTCTTGTGCCGAAGCATAAACTTCCTCTGTGGAGGATGGGAGGTTTAATGGAAACACTGTTAGACTGGCATGGTGTTTTAATAACATTTTCTAACGTGTCAAGTCCCCAGTGGCTGTAAACCACACTGCAGACTCTGCTCGGCTCTGCTGTGACCTGGTTTGGAGACAGCAAGTATTTACTCTTGTTTTACACTTTAGGGCCACATGGTGCAGAGGTAAAGTGACTTTCTCAAGGTCACCAAGGTCTTGGTAGCACTAGTAGCTTTTCCTAGAAACCTTCTTGCAAGTGTGGGTGGCAGCCCGTGGGTGAGACAGCCGTGCATTTTAATATTGTGCTTTTTAGTCTGGGCACCAGCTGTTACTTCCCTGAGGATGCAAGGACAAATATCCTGCTATAGCCTGGTAATAAAATGAGACTGTTGGGTTTATGGAATTGCTGCTCACTTCACATAATGCTTTCTGATGTGCTTGATGCTGAGCTATGTTCTGCTGCCTTAGTCCCTATGGTTGGAGCAGATTTGATTTTAGTTTTCCTTAGTTTAATTCTGCATGCTGTCAAATGCACTTTGTTCTGTATATTGTGTCTGCACTTTTATAGTAAACTCCCTCCTGTTTAGTGCTTTTGTTGAAAATTTTATCTCAAAGTCTGAACTATATTAGGTTTTCACTCCTGTGTGCATTTCTGTGAAATATTCTTAGGACCTTAATGGATTGAAAGACATTGTATATCAGCTTCAACTCAACTTTCAGAATTTTTTTTTCCCGGCTTTCTGAGTGTTATAATACAGATCCATTCATAATTCAGCTGTATATGCCCTAACCTCAGCCATTCACTGCTGAGAAAAAGGGCAGGTAGGCTCAAACTTGTAAATACCTTCATCCAACAACTTCTACTTGTCACTGAAGCTTGAACCTGTCTTGAAAACAAGATGGTTATTAACTGCTTAAGGCAGAGTATTGAGATGTGTTGGTGTTTTTGCATCATCCAGTAGAAGATGAACCCTCATCATAGCTGTGAAACATTTATTTTCAGTCTGTTTCAGACTTTCAAAGAACACGGAAAAGCACTCGGCACATCCAGAATGGCACCCTGAGGTAGGTCTGTTTCCAGAGCTTTTGAGGCAGTTTGCAGACTTGCCCTCTAGACAACAGTCTGCTCAGCAATTCACTGAAGCACCAGAATTTGCTCAGCCAGCTATCTTTGTCCATCTGCTTTCAATACACTGTACAAGCTGATAAGCAACAGCTTGCAGTAGTCTTTGGAGGGAGGCCAGGCTGGAGTGTTGCTTGGAGTCTAGAGATGTTGTACTGGGCATATGCTGAAGTCAGCAACACATTCCAGTGCCCTTCTCTCTGCCTGGAATTGCCAAGTTACAGTTACCAGAGAAGATAGCAAGCTGAAAATGTGAAATGTAGGAGTCACAGGGAAGAAGAATATGTGAAGATAGATGGAATTTAGCTTGAAGAGAGAACTAATTTGAAATAGATCGAGATATCTTTCTAGATCATCGTAAAAGTCTCTCTAGCTTGCCATCTGCTGATTCAAAAAGCCTATTATTATTATTACAGAAAAGCAAAACAAAAAGACCTTGTGAAGAGCCTGGTTGCTTCTGGAGATGATGAAAGGCTGTAAGTGTGGAACAGCTTATGAGTAGCTCATGGAATAAATAGTGCCAAAGCAGTAATCTTTGCTTATTTTTTCTCCTCGCTGCCCCTGCTTGGCTTTCAGGATCTCTTTAAGAGAGGAATTTGGTCCTATGAAAGAACATCACCTTCCTTGATTGCTTCTGGAAGCAGTTTGGTAGACTGTTACGTAGCCTTTGTGAGTGAGCGCCTTCAGGGTTTTCATTAGTTTGCTTTTCCCAAGTATTTTTAGTATAACTGCCTTTAACTCTCTTGGGGTTTCTTCCTTGGCAGTCTTCAGCTGCTGGAGCAGACAGGCCCCTGCACAGTGTTCTTGTCTGGCTGCTTTTTGTTTTACCCAATTCTACATCCTAAATTCAGTGGTGTGAGATACAAACAAACAACTATTAGGTGCTTGCTGCCAAAGCTATTGGTTTTGTAAACCCACTTTATTTTCCTAGTTAAGAAGAAATTGTGAAGCAGAATTTGTTGTTGCCTTTCCCTGGCATGTTCAAATCTCTATGGGATGCAACATTTTAATTATTCCCTGTCGCACCCCTGAGGTTTAAGAATCTACAAGGCTTTCAAGTCATCTTGCCTATCTCTCTGCTGTTGCCAAACATGCTTTTAATCTCTAACAATGTCAGGATTTTCTGACAGACAATATGCAACATATTGCTGGAGAAGGAGGATTGACACCTAGGAGAAAAGGAAAGCATTTGAGTGTCTGTCAGTCTGCAGAAATTTACTGACTGGGTTTCCAATTGCTTCAAAATGTTCCTGAAAAGCTGATGCAACAGTATGTGCAGTGAAAGGAAAACAAGAATTTTCTGCAAGGGTTAGAGTGTCTTGCTATGCAATGAGCTTATGCTTTTCCTCTCTCTCACATTACCTGCTCTGTTATTCTGCTCTTCTCTTCTCTTACAGAGTGTTTATTTGCAGTTCCTTAGGCTTCCAGTGCTGGTGTTTGTTTCCTAGTTTAGTATAAGAGGGCTGCTCTTGCAGGATCTTCTAAATGTTGTGTGCTATGAAAAGCAGTGCAAGGGCAGAAAAGGCAGCGTGGATGATTTCAACTGAACGTTCTCACAAGTCTTGCATCTTCAGCTTGTTACGATGCGTTTGTCTTTTTATTTTTAAATAACAGCTTACAATTATTGCCACCTCAAGTCTTAGTTCTTGTACAGCATCTGAGACATTCAGAATCAAGAGCTGCACTGGGGATTTCAACAGATAATTACTTTCTGATAATTAAATATAGCGTGTTTGAGTCCTAATGCGCATGCGACATAGAGACTTCTTGAGCTGCTTTCGTATAGAGCATGTTTAAGGTGTTGGATTTCCCATCTTCCTCGTACCAGAAACTTAGGTTGCCAGCCAGCTGGCTGACAAACCACACTGAGATAAGCTCTAACTGGCATGGGAAAGTCGTTGCAGATGTGTGGGCATGTTACAAGAAGTTGCTTTCCATAGTGACATCTGCTTGTTGTTCAGGAGTAAGTGGTTCAGTGACTGCCGCCCCACCTCGAAGCCTGCTTGCTTTAATCGGTGGTTTGACTTCATGTGCTGCATTGAATGCTTATGGGAATTGTTAATTTTGCCGTTTCTGCTGGTTTCAAGTTGTTTCTCTCTTTTTGCAGGTGAATTACAGAAAGCGACTCCCAAAGCATCTTGGCTGTATGAACTCTTGAGCTGTCAAGGGACTGAGAGGCTTATGAAGAGGTTCTGTCAGGCAAAACAGTGCTTAGCAAAGACACCGAGGAGGAGGGAAAAGGAGAAAGGGAGGGAGAGAGAGCTGAAACACTAACACACCATGGTAGGTATTTGTCATCTTTCACAGAGTTGCGTTAAAAATATTCTCTGCTGAAAGTCTTGCATGGGGCCTGATAAAACTAGAGTAAGGGGATTTTCTGACCTTGCGCTATATTAGAGGTGGTACTGCATGCTTTGAGAGAGCAAATGAGGTCTGATATACTGTCAGCCTCTTAAAACCAAAGTTGTCTTGTGAGCCTGCATTACATGAATTATTAAATATGAACAAAGGGGATACTCATAAGGTATTCTAATAAAACTGGCATTAGCAAGCTGTAGCAAACAGCATGGGTGACCTTGAACTTGCAGATTGCATAACCAAATGCTGATATTCCCTTTCCACATCTTCCTCACAAAAGCAAGTGTTGATTATTCATATTTGTGTGAGTGTGATTGAATGTGGTTCTGTATACTTTGCTAATAGTGTAGATGAAATGTGTGTAGTCAAATATACTTGGTGTATGTTGTTTAAGGGAGGAGTTCTTTCTAATCTGCCTGGTATTGGCCGCAAATTGGGAATGCCTGAGATGTTGAATTTGTAAAACTGTGCAAGTCTGAAGTACTGTGATGGTAAGATTCTAAATATGTGTTCAGGAAAAGGCAATCAACCTACCCAGTTCCTGAACAATATCTGTGGAGAGCAGTTTAAGCATATTTGTATATTTTTAAGTCCTCTAAGAATATTACTGATAGAATGGAAATGAGAATAAATGCAAGAAATGTTAAATACAGTTCTCTAACATTTGGGTAGCTGATTGCTGCTGGTAGGCTGTGTGTTTATATTTTTAAAAAGACTGAAGATGAGACCTGTCACAGAGCACAAAGGGAAGAAGAACACTTGACAAAACAGAGTTGTCAATATACTGTATTTTAAATAGTGTCCCATTTTGCTATTATTTTTGACCTGAATTGCAATGAAGAATTGATCTTGTCAGTCCCTCTTCATTAGAAAACAAACTCTTAATTTAGGAGTTACTAATTTATTCTTGTTTGACTGTTTTTCCTAATTGATATTTCATGAGATAAGAGATGGTGGGGGTGAATTAATAAATCCAGCACGTCAGTTTTCACTGCTGAACTGCAGCTTCTTTCTGTCTCCATGTTGTGGATAAGCCACAAGAGGGACCTCCTGGAAGCATTTTGCAACCTCTCAAAGTACTGAGGATAATATCAGACTCTGACTGATGGGTTTTTTGTACTGCCTGAGTTGTCCATCTGGGTAGGAGCACAAGAGTTAGGAAAGGAATGATGTCACAATATTGCTCAGGACTCTTGAGTTTCACTGCAAAGTCTTTTAATTAGCACTCTAATCCCTTCCCATTCTTTCAATTTTTTAAGAAATTATTTTGGTCTTTTCTTACCAGTTCATCTCTATCCTCATCTTCATTCATGCCTTTGTAAATCCCTGGGCAGTTTGGTAAGCCTATATATTGCCTATGACCTCATCTGCAGCAGCAACAAAACCATAAGGGAATGGCTAATTGTCTTGTTCTAAGTTGTCTTGCCATCATCTCTAGCATACATTGAGGAGAGACGGCTGCAGTCAGCGCTTCCAGAATATGCAAAGTTGTATTTGGAGAGTATCAGTGCCCTTTACAAAGTAGGAATCTTCTCTATGTTCTCCTTGTCAGCCCTCCTTTCCATATGCTTTACTCAGTCTGCTCTTGCCCCGGAATACTTATGTTCTAGATTTCTCTACCTTGAAATGAGGTTACCTTTTGGGATGGGGACCCTGCTTTTTCCCTTTGCTCTGAGCTATCCAGCTGCTGAAGGTTGAGACAAGCCAACAAAGATCGCTGAAATTCAGGAACTCCTTAATTCCTGCAAATATTCCAGGGGCGGGATGCCCCTCTTTCTTTCAGTACTATTTCAGTACTATTGCTCGCAAGTTGTATCTCTATGGGATGTAGGTCCTAGGCAAGATCAGGTCCTAAGTGACTTCTCACTGAGTTTGAAAGCTTGATCTAAATAAAAAAGCTAGTCAAAGGATGTGGGAAGTCAGAGACATTTAGTAGTGAAGTGAGTTGTCCAAGATCCTAGATTGTTACAAAGCTGGGAATGAAACTCGGGAGGTTTTTTTGGTCCCTGCTTCAGCACTCTAACCTTTTATACTTAGCCAGCCAGACCATGCCCTCTTCTCAAAGAGAAGCTTAGTGGGGAGGGCAGGGAGAAGTGAGGAAAAACAATGAAAATGAGAAAAAAGAAAGGGCGGGGGCGGCAGTTACGAAAGGACAAGATGTAGAAACTCCATTTCTAGCCAAACAGAGTAATGCACACTACAGGTCTTGACCCTATTTTTTACCCACTGTAGCTGCACGTGGGAGTACGGAGACTTGTCTAGTCCTAGACCGAAGTTCTCCCTTTCTCTGGTTTGTGACTAGTGCATGCAGTGTCACAGCTTCGCTTACGATGGACGTACCAGACAAAAGATGATACTCAGTTTGCTTAATTTTTAGATGTCTGTAGCAGCTAATCTGATACAGTAGTCTAGACTTCTGTAGTCACACGTGGGTGGGTGGGGAAATGTACCTTTAAAGCACAATTTACCTCATTCTAAAGTAGACATAAACTCTCCTCCAGAGGTGCCTGGTAGAGATAAATATGAACTGTGCTCCACATGTGCCTATTCCTCCTAGAAGCCAATAAAAGGATTCTAGAAGGGTTGAATTTAGGCATCAAATATTGGGTGCCATAAAACCCACCCAACCCAACCCTATATGTTTTACCCGCTTAGTGCTGATTTTGCACTGGTGTTTGGGTTCTTTTTTTCTGTAGTAAATTTATTTAAATAAAAATAAGAAATCACTCCTGCATGATTATAAGCAATGGTGGTCATAAAACACTTCCCTGCATCTGTCAGGGAGGATTCCCATTCAGGCAATGTCCTTCTATTGATAATCCAATAACTCTGTTCTTTTTTCCCCCCCCTGTTTCCCACTTCATAACAGAGATCTATCCGATCTTTTGCTAATGATGACCGCCATGTTATGGTGAAACATTCAACCATTTATCCATCTCCAGAGGAACTTGAAGCTGTCCAGAACATGGTATCAACAGTAGAATGTGCCCTTAAACATGTCTCTGACTGGATGGATGAAAAGAACAAGTCTACGAAATGTGAGGGTGATGTGGAAGCAAAGGAGGAAGCTGCAGAAAGCAATGCCAAGTGAGTGAGTTGAGCCTCATAATGTGTTACTGTACTGCTCTGAATGGGTTCCTTTCCTTCGAAGTAAGAGTTGTAGTGTTACTTGATTCTCCTGCATATGAATGTTCATAGGAGGAAGTGGATATATTTGGACTTTTTGAGGTGGAAGCACGTAGGGCGAGTGCAGGGAATAGTAATAAGCCCAATGTGGGCAGCAGTTGCTCTCTCTTTCATTATTTGTTTTACTGGGACGTTGTGAAGCTGCACTGAGCAGACAAACTTTTCAGCTATTATATGTGAATATATGTCCCTGTAACACACAAATGCAAATCCACAGCTATGTAGCTTAGGGACTCCTTCAGTTTAATACACAAAAAAACTTTAGTTTCTATCCACTAAACTAACTTTTCTAAGGATCCACTGCCTTCTATCATTGCTATGATTTAACTCCTGTAGGCAACTCGGCCCCACACAGCCGTGCACTCACTCCCCTCCTGGTGGGATGGGGGGAGAGAAGGAAGACTAAAAGTGAGAAAACTCATGGGTTGAGATAAAGACAGTTTAATAGGTAAAGCAAAAGTCATACATGCAAGCGAAGCAAAATAAGAAATTAATTCACTACTTCCCATCGTCAGGCAGGTGCTCAGCCATCTCCAGGAAAGCAGGGCTCCATCACACGCAACAGGGACTTGGGAAGACAAATGCCATCACTCCAAATGTCCACCCATTCCTCTTTCTTCCCCCAGCTTTTATTGCTGAGCATGACGTCATGGTACGGGATATCCCTTTGGCCAGCCTCGCTGGTGGGGTGGGCTGAGAAGCAGAAAAGGCCTTGACTCTCTGTAAGCACTGCTCAGCAGTAACGAAAACATCCCTGTGTCATCAACACTGTTTCCAGCACAAATCCAAAACACAGCCCCATACCAGCTACTGTGAAGATATTAACTCTATCCCAGCCAAAACCGATTATGTAGTTCTTCACTGAGTAAAACATCTGTTTGCACTATGTCCCAGCCTGACATGGTGCCAATTTTTTTCTTCTTCCAAGAAGCAGGAACAACTGGTGCTTTTTTTTTTTTAATGTTTCTTTTTAACTTGGGCACTTCTGGCCTGTTAGTGGTTTCTGGATAATCTGTTTCACATGCTCTCCAACTCAGGTAAGTATCTACCCAGGTTACAGGTTAGGAAGGGAAGCACCAGGAGACAACAGCCAATTATTGTGACTTGGAAAACCTGACTTCCAGTTCCCTGCTCTTCCTGTGATGTAATACTTTTCTACTGAACTTCTTGGAACTTAATCTGGTTACACTGTCTGCACTAGAGATGTGGTCAAAGGACTTTCTCTGTTTTCTTTCCAGTGATAGAAGGAATATTAAGAAGGTCTGCTGTTAATGTGGACTTTGCCCAGCACATTCTGATCTTAAAACTGATAAAGTGTATTCTTTTTCATATATATTTGTTACGTTTTCTGACAGCTTTTATGGCAGTGAAAGGCTTATTGTAAGTCCTTTTTTTAATTTTTGGTGTCCTGGTAAATAATATATATTATGTCAAGTTGTTTACATTTTGGGATGGGGGAAGTATAGCCTACTAAGGCAGTAATAGATGGAAGTAGAGACCCTGTATATTGTATACTTCTGGAGTAAGACACAATTCAGTGCAGGTAATGGCGGAAGATCTAACTCTTCATGAGGAAGACTTGTATCAGTTTTTAAACTGAAAACACAGTTAACTGTCTTAGTATGAGAGAGAGAGTGATTGCCATTGTTTTTATCAGTTATTCCTAAATGCATAATGATGTATGTCTGGAAATTCAAAAATGAAATACTGTTTCCTGTTTCATCGTAGTAGTATCGTTCTTGGTTATTTCCAATTCTCTTACAAATTTTGAGAGTAGTATTCCAAAAAGGAGGCATGAAGCTCTGCTGTACCTCACTAGCTGGACTGTACTTCCATTTAGAAACAATAAATGTTTCTAAACATTTAGATATTAATAAACTATATTAACTGAGGAAATCTGTGTGGGTGGGAAGAGCAGAAAGCATTCATGACTTGATCTGGTTTTCCAACAGTGTCGTGGATTTTACAGACAGATTTTACCTGTGTTTTTCCACAGGTTGGTTTCTTAACATTTAAGCTTGTCTTTGATTATCTCTAGGATAAGGTGGTGGGCTTGGGAGCTCTTGAAAGAGACTGCTTGCTCTGCATGAAGTTTAAATGCAGCACCACCTACTCAGAGTACACTCATCCACATAAGAAATGTTCAGCAGCATGAAGACCATTATAGGATAGCCTTGGAAAAGTAAATATACAAATGGTCCCTCATTTTGAGGCCTGTTGCTTTCTGTGTTCCCTAATAAATATTTAACGGACGCAAGTGCGATCACTGGCATTTTTGTGTAAGGCTGAGCTGTGATGTGTTACTTTTTGGTGTGAAATGTATTCAAATAGAAAGAGCAAAACACTTAAAATCATGAATATTTTTACATAAATTAATGTATAAATTGATTTAAGACAGTGTGATTGTATTACCACCAGAGAATAATTGTAGTGGATTGATAGGCTGCTTCTCCACAGACGGGTAATTAAGTTTTGTCATCACCTCGGGGAAGGTATTTAAGCTCAGTGTTTTGCTATGCTATGCAGTGTGCTGTATGTTTTGTTGGTGACTTCCTGGCATTACTGGTGACATTCTTAGGTGTCTTCTGGTGTAGGCAAATAGGCACAGAATGGATTCTTCCAAAAAACCCCAATTAAAAAAAAAAATATCCAAGCCTGCAGTAAATGCTTTTGAGACAGTTGGATAGCCTTGCTTTCATGCATGCCTGTGCAGGATTTTTCACGCTTGTGCTCTCTTATAAACGCAGAGTACAGTTTTTGTAAATATCAGTGTATTATTTATACATATAAAACAGTTTGGGTATTTATGCATTTGCTTTGAACAAATTATTTTACGAATCACTTTACAAGCTAAAAGGGGTTTACAACATAGAAAAATATCTAACTTGAAATGTCTTTATGCTAGTTGCAAACCGTATCTAAAGGAGTTTCGCATTTTCTCACATTTGCATCCAGATACTGTTAAAGTAGCGTAGTTCCAGGGTGGAAGTTGAGATGATGTTTACTTTTGTAGCAGTTTTTGTTAGTTTGCTTCTGGCTGTTCCAAGCATAGTAACTAGTTTGGGATCGTCGCTTCCTTTTCTGTGTCATTCCTTCTTTTCTTCTGTCTATTGTTTAAGCACCTGTTCCTCCCTTTCCATTTAAAATACATGGATAAAGATAGTACAGTTATTGGATGAAGATACTTCTGAGTGAAGCTTTGGAGCTATGTGATAACCCTCAATCACAGTGTGACTGGGTTTGGGTTTTTTTGAGGTTTTGGGGTGTTTTGTTTTATACCCAGTCCATCCCTCTGGGTAGTAAGACTGATGTGAAAGGGCTGCTGCCCTTCTGGCTGAGATGGTTTAGCACCTTTGCTGCTTATGTGTTTTCTGTGGTGTTTCTAATGGTGATGTGCTGCTGGTGAGATGCATCATGTGGCAATAGCCGGTGTTGAACTGTCAAAGATGCACTTGCATTTTTCTTGCTGTTTTTAAGCAATCCTAGCCTACAAAACTGTTTTTTGTTGCAGTCTTTCTCTCGGTACTCAAAACTAAAGTGTTCTTATGTTGCTTCGAAAGTTGTTCGCTGCGGCTCTTAAATGTTCCCGTAAACTTTAGCTGGAGAGTAAAAATTAGTAGACAGACCTCTATTCCTGTAGGTGCCAGTGGTAAGACTTGTTGAAGCAATTGTGCCTGAATGACTTTTGGAAATTAGATGCTTTCCTGAAATATCAGTTTGTAGTATGGGCTAAAATTTCAGAAGTTGGTTGTACAATTTTAATGATAAAGGTCTGAATGTACAGATCAACTAAAAGAAATATTGAAAAGGTGTGTGGCCAAGTTTAAAGTTGGAGTGTCACTACCAGACGATTCAGTTCGATTCTGAAAACAGGATTTCTGTCAGAGAGCTCCCATAGATTAATTATTCTACTCTTTTGGTAGATCTGCAGGTAGTGAATTTGGGCTTTTTTGTGCCTTGTGACTTGAGCTAGGCAACTTCTGCCGTTTGCGTGAATTGCAGATCAGTGCTTCAATTTTTTCACAGGAGCTACTTACATAAAAGGAGTCTGTACTTTTCACTTTCTGATCAGTGATACGCCACTTTAGCACGGTCATCAGTCCCATCCGTTTCTCTCCTCACTGTGGTAGGATAATACAATTATTTTGAATGTGTGAAAATACCATTATAATTACTCCAAATTGTTTCATTTTCAGGGATCAAGGTGGTCGGACGTTGTGTGGTGTTATGAGAATTGGCTTGGTTGCAAAGGGCTTGCTGATAAAAGATGATATGGATCTGGAGCTGGTTCTCATGTGCAAAGAAAAGCCCACAAAGACCTTGTTATGTACAGTTAAAGACAATCTCCCAGCTCAAATTCAGGTGAGTTAATGTAGTGTAGTCCTCTAACAATGGTGATAGCACTGCAAAGGTGTATTTGGGTAAAGGCTGGAATTTGTTCCAGGAAGAAAGGCAAGTGATCTAGATTAAAGACATTTTGAATCTAGGATGACATCTAGGGTGTGTGACACATTTAATGTGGTGACATGAAGTAGTGATTCAGAAAATTTAACATCTTATTCCTGTTGTTGTCTAATCCCTGTGTGCGATGTCCGTTGTCCTATGACGGCAGCCAGCCCTTCTGTTTGGTAACTGATGCAGCCAACCTTTGCTCTCTGGTCCAACCACTAACGTGAGCTAAATTGCAGTCCAGAAATCTTCCTGGCTCGAGCATGTGAATCGGTCTGTGGTGTTGTCCCCTGCCCGAACCTGAAGTTCCACGCTGCAGCTGCTTTGCTTCGCTTGGGCTGTTCCAAGATAAATGCCTCTGTACTTCTGAAGTGAGAACAAGTCACTTTAGGTGGTCACTGATTTTAGCTTCTGTTAATCATGAGCTCATAATTTTTTCATTTATGGCTATTTAATTCTGATGTTGGCATCCTGTAGGCAGCACTTACAGCTAATATTGGTCTCTTTACAGCAGCTAGGGATAATGCTTTTTTGGCAAAGTTCTGAGTCTGAGTAATCAGTCCGGCGTCCAGACTGATACACGCTGTCACCGAGAAGCTGTGCCCTGAAGTATTCCACTGCAAGTGCCTCTCTCCAAACTATATCCAAACTTCATCTGCTTTTCTGCCTTGTGTTTATTTCAGCATAGACAGTATGTGTGTTACCTGTTCTCACTGCTCATTTGTTCACATAAAGGACTTGTTTTAATGAGATGATGTTGTGCCTGCAGATGTGGCCCTATCCATAGTTGAGAATGCTAAGGATCTCCTGAGTAGTAAAGAGTAAATTTTACTTGTTTGTAGTGAGGTGTGACATGAGAAGGGTTGAAAGTGAAAAGAAAAGTTAGCATATGCTTTGAAAAAAGTGAGAATGGCACTTAAATTAAAAGATGTGAAGACTGCAATACATTCAAGGGACAAGTAGGTAAGATCCTATGGGGAAGCACTGGGATGGAAGGGATTACAGAGAAGGTGAGGCAAGAGGAATCTGGCTCATGAAAGAAGCTACAGCCATCGTGGGCATAAAAGACGGTGAGAGGTTCTGCAGATGCATCAGATAGAGGAGAGAGGAGGAAAGTGTACGCCCAATAGTGGACAAAAAGAGCAAATGAGGTACGGAGATGTTAATAGCTTCTGCTTTGCTTCTCTGAAGGCTAGAAGTGTGCAGATGCTTAAACATTTTCATCCCACCAATAAAGGAGCTGGAGGAGTGCAGATTGCAACAGGGAAAGAAGTCAGAATATAAGGCAGATATGTTCTAATTGTGTGGTCTTGCTGAAACAAACACAAACGCAAGGAACAGCTTCAGGACCCTGAACCATCTGTGGTTATCTTGGCGCTTTTGGAGGTTGAGAGGGGTCCCAAAGGACCGCTGACAGACCTGCAGATACAGGTCACTTGAGATAACTCTGATACAATGCATGTCAATGGAACACATTATAAGGCAGTTGTAGTATTACCTACAAAAGAAATCCTAAGCAAGAAACGAACAGTTTATCGAAAACAACTTCTAAAACATGTGATTTACTGGTGTGCTGTCAAGAGAGGAAGGTCATGTTTTCCAGGCATTGCCAGGGATCTCTCCTGGAGCTGGTATTAATGAAGTGGGTGACAGTGGTGTCCTGCATCCAGTTTCTAGTGCTGTGTGGAAAGGGAGTGAGAGAGATGGACAGCTAAGTTGGAGAAAATCAGATGAGTGAGAACGAGCACCTAGAAAACCACATAATTAAAATTACCTGGTTTGGAAAAAGTCAAGACCGAATGCAGGTGTAAGTTTTAAGACATTAATGTTTATTTATAAAGGGATAGTGATTCACATGACTACCGAAGGTAGGATGAGAAGTAACTGGCACTGTAGCAAGGGGCATTTTTGTTGCAAAATGGGTCATCTAAATTACATGTGCGGCTAAGAATCAGAACAGACCATTTAGAGAGGTGGTGAAATCTCTGTTGCTAGGGCATCTGAAGAATAACTTAGGGTTGCTAAGAGATGGCCAAGTAGTTCATGGCAGGTACATGGACTGGGCGAGCTGGTGCAGCTGCTGCACCAGAGTCTGTCATCCGTTTGCACTGACAGTTCTGGTTTTGTTGGTGATACCGCACATGTGAGCTTCTACATTTAGAGGCAGCCTCACCGGAGAAGCCTGTACTGGTTAAGAACAAAAGTTGCTGGTGGTATTTTGCATACTATCAGCTATGGAAGTCAGCTTCTGTCTTGATTGAAGAAAAAAAAAAAAAAAAAAGACAAAAAAAGTTCAAAAAACAGTGGTAATGTAGTGTAACTGCTTAGTATTCTCATTAAACTTGCTACAAACCTTTTTTCTTAAGCATGTTACTGGGGTTTTTCTGTTCTTTAATGAGGGAGGCAAGGCCTTATTTGTTATTGCAGTGTCTTGTAGGCTTCTCATTAGTTGAGAGACATAGGCACATGCAGAGATTCTGCAGGTTTTCTTTTGATTGGGAGATTCTTGAAATCTTTCTTGGTGACTTTCAGAAACTTACAGAAGAGAAGTATCTCGTGGAGCAGCATGTAAATGAGGCAGCTATTATTATTCGTAACACAAAGGAGCCCAAGCTAACTTTGAAGGTGATACTTACATCCCCTCTCATTCGAGATGAAGCAGAGAAGAAGGAAGGAGGTACACAGAGCGTTTTAACTTGTTTTTAAGACTGTTCTATCGAAATGCCCTGACTGTGCAGCACAGGGTTAATTGGGAAGTAGGTTTTAACTGTGCATCATCTACTAACTAGATTGGCTATTGCCACCATAGATTACATTCTTTGTGCCTTAAAAAGACAACAGTCACTTAATTTTCATGTAAATATGCATAGTTTTCATTTGCGAGCAATATTCCTACAGTGTTAACTTTGGCATACAATTAGATCTTAGTTCTCCTTTCTTTCCGACTTGCTAGTTAATTCTTGAGCACCCCAGTGCTGCACAGTCTTGTTTTCAGATTAAGTCAGTCAAGTGGGATTGGTTTGTAGTATCTTGAAAAACTCATAAAATTGTTTCTCTTTTTACATTAAAAAAAAAAAAAAACTGTCCTGCAAATCTTGCAAGTATGTCATCCTGGCCCTCAATTTTTATTAATTGATGATACATATGTGTATGTTTCTAGCTTTAAGAATTTCCTAACTGGGATACAGTTGAAGTTGCAGTGCTATAATACAGCACTTTCACTTCTGAATTGAACATTGTACCTCATGTCCTTAGAGCAAAATAGATATAGAAAACTGTAACTTAGTTTCTTTCCGTTCCTTCTCCCTAACTGCGTGATGTCCAGTATAGTTAATGCCCCTACTTAAAGGAACGTTGACTGGTAGTAGCAATGAGGTTGGAAACAAACCAAGAGAAATAGAGAAGAGCAACTGTAGCCATATTTTGTTTTATTTTTAAACTCTTGTCAGTAATATCTGCTTCCGCTTCCCAAACCTATCCCTAGAAACTTTGCCACTGGATGATGTCAGACCTTTGACCAACTGGCCACTCTCTGTCATGACAACTGAGGCAGCTGGGCCCATGTGGGCTAGGGAACTCCCTGTCGCTCTTTTCCCATTTCTAGACTTGCCACAAGTCCTTTGCTTCCTCCCTTCTCCCACGTGAACTACCGATACAATGAGAAACGTTGGTCAGTGTCTCCATTTTTGTCTCACGCAATGGCAGGAAGGATCCCTTGTCAAATGAAACGTGACGCTTTGGCAGCAGTTGGATGCAGAGAAATCTTACAGAACAGATGAATGGCAAAGATTTCCTAATTGCAATGTTTGTCTATTCTCAAATTCGTAACGATGCTCTTTTGCAAGGCCATTAAAAATAAATTGCATATTACTTCAGTTCTTCAACTTCCCGTAAGATGCTGAGATTAGCTCTGCAGTTGCAGCTGATATGTGTTCATGAGAAAGAGCACAAAGTGCAGAACAAATTTTAATGGTAAAGGATTTGCAGTTTTCTCACAAGGGGATACAGTTTTGCACAAAGGCTTCTGTCCAAGTATTCTCCTGCAAACAGTGATGCCATTGTGGCAGTAAACTCTAGGGGCTCCTGAATTCATCTCAAACTGAGTAAGGATTTGAATTTTTATGCTTCCTTATATTTAAAACATAGATACTCTATTTTGTTTTCAGAATCTTAAAATATTTTCAAAATTCTGTACTAATTTTTTAAAAACTGAAAACCATTTTACTACCTCTCTTAGAACACTGCTATGCTATCATTTCTGTACCGCTGGTGAGGATAGTTAATAGGGTAATGGATCTTGTTTTAAAGCCCAGGTTCTTTGATTCATCACAAGTGACCAGACATTTATCATATTCAAAGGTATGTGAAACATTATGCAGACGTCACCAAGTAAATTGAAATGGGGGTGGGATACCTTTTTTCATAGTATTTCCAACCATATTTAGGTCACGGTCACTTAGATTGAGACCAAAGAGGTTTCACATCTAATAGCAAGGAACAGTACTCGGAGGAACTGTCTGGTGAAAACACCTTGATCCCCAAAGGAAGTACTGCCGTATGTTTTCAATAGCCCCGAGTAATGCCAACCAAATGCAAATATACTTCCTGTGCAGTTTTAAAAACTGTTTTGAGTTTATTCCATACGTCCTTTTGACTGAAGGAGCTCAAAATGCTTGCCAACTTGCCTTTCATCTTACATGTAAGATAGGCCACTGGATTGCAGGCGCTGCCGCTCCCAGGGAGCAGAGGCTGCGCAGAACTGACCAAGGTTTCGGTGTTCGGTGTGATTAGCACTAATCTGTCCTCTAACCAAACCGGCAAGGTTAGGCGCCGCCGACCTCGTTACCAGTGCTCCCATTTGTTCTGTAGGAATGCTGTGTGTGCCTTCATGCCCTGATGTCAGAATGTATCGAAAAACATTCCTGGATTTCTCTTCAGTCCCCACCTCTTTGGAAAAGTGTTCATGTTCAAGATGCGGTGTTTGTCCTATTTGTTTTTGCTGCTCGTTAGCAAAAATAAATAGTGGACCAGTGTGTGTGTGCATTTCAACATTTCCCACAAATGCCTATCCATAAAGCTCTGCTTTCTCATGTCGACTTGAGAAGTCAAGCACCTAAAATTGCTGCATTTTGCATCAGTTTGAAATTTAAAGTTCTTAAGGAACTGAATTTTTAGTCATAGCATCAAATATAAATTGGGCTTTCCAGACCAGAACCTTGTAGCTTGCAAATCAGTTGTTGTTACTGAGTGTACAGTAACAACAAGCTTATGTAATAATAAACAAGTTTGTTTACCAAAGCGGGGCTGCAATCAACCTTGCTCCTTGAGCAGCTACTGCATAAACAGTCTGCCTCTGCTGCGGCCTTCACGGGGCTGACGCAGCCTGCAACGCCTCAAGGTGCCAAGCGCCTTTGAAGGGGCAACGAGCCACAGACTTACCTGCGGAGATGACGACACTCCTCACACGGCTGGCCCCACATGAACGAAGCTGGCAGCTGCTGTGTGAAGGGCGAACATACAGCAAGTGGGGAGCGAGTTACCGAAGGACTGGTTCAGTCTTGCATAGTGCGAGCTGATGTCAGGGCTTTACCATTAACTGTTCATTAAACTCCTTGTATCATTGCCCTTGCTAAAAGCACAAGAAAAAACGTAAAGCTTTGCAATCACATTTGAAAATTTTGATTAGGTCTCACTTTCCTGACTGGCAGAGCATGAAGAAACATGACATTCTCCTGAGGGTGTCCAAAGGGAGCCTGCTGCAAGCCGCTCGCCCTCTTTACTGCCTGTTCTCTTCATCTTTCTGTTTAATAGAATCTTGCACCTGAAAGTTGGCTGACTGCAACATCCGCGAAAGGTGCTCAGGACTTTGTAATTGGCAAAGTTCTCCAAGATATTTGTAATTTAGACCTTTGGAAAAAGCCTTAATCCTGTAGGAAAAAGTATAATTCTAACTTGTTGACACAAATTAAATCTTAGGAGGTTTTTCATTCACCTGAATGAGATGACACATTCTGTAGTTGAAAGGAAAAATTCATTTACTTTGTCAATGGCTGCAACACACTTTAGCAAAGCCTTGTACAATACTAAGCAAAAGTCCCTAGGTGTTTGAAGATCCAGTTCATTGCAAAAAATTAAGGATTTTGCAATCAGTCACCTTTGCCATTTCTAACGTTTTAAAAGAAGATTCTGATCATTCATTGACAGTAGTTGTTTTATACAATACATGAGCTTTAAGCAGATGTTTATATTGTCCACAACAAAGTTTTCTTACAGAACTGCCTAGATGTACATTTGGTAATTGCGTGCCACAACATTACTCCTGAAAATAATGAAACTGCAAAGGAAATTTAGAAGCAAATCCTGTGTTCCAAAAGTGACCTTTTGTGCACATAGGAATCTAGTGCTTTGAGACTTTGCAGCTTTTATTTGGAAAACAGGCAAGAGGAGTGATTAATCACAATATTGTAATACTGTTGATGAGGGCAATAAGAAACAATGCAAATATCTGCTGCGAAGTTCACCAGGGTTTAGAAAATAAGCTTATAGCACTTAAGTCTTCTGCTGACAGCAGAGCCAGCAGGTGCGAACTGCAGCTGTGGACTCTCAGACAAGATACCTGGTTCTGTTCAGTTTTACACTGGTTTGGGGTTTTTTTGGCTTTGGGCTCTTTTATCCATCATAACATAATGTGCTTTTACCAGGGTAACCTGCCCATTGAATGGCATAGGAGGTGAAGCAACTTAACATTAAAGATGCAATTGCACATGCAACCAATACTATCCAGAGTAACCTATGAAAATGTACTTTGAGATGTTGCTACTAAATTGTACTACAAATTGATGGTACTTTTTTTTCTCCTAACTTGTTCTCATTTTTTAAATATCTTGCTGGATTTTGCTTATCTAGCATAGTCTTCAATTTGGAATGGATATTGTATTTCATTCAGACCTGCATAGGTCTCTTAAGATGTGGAGAACTGACCATTATGAATAATGAAAAGACTATACTTCCAAGTTTTTTATTTTTACATAAAGAGTAATTGTGATTCATAGGAAAACAACATATTCAAGGTTTTAGTTGAGCTATGGATTCATTTAGTATTTCCAAGATGATGTTCTCATGTCAGCTAAAAACTAAAATCTTTTTAACCTGCTTCCACAGATATGCAAAATCTGTCATTTGTACGTTTCCAGAGAATCTGGGTGTTAGTAACTCCTTAGGATTAAAAAAAAAAAAAAAATTTAGGGAAGAAAGGATTGATGCATAATGTCCCTCAATATAGAATTGGATGTGACTGCTAAAAAGCAGTTTGTTGCATGCTGGATAAAAAAAGAGAAGGGGGGAGGGAAGTGTAAACCTGCACAGAAGATATCGGTGTCTTGTCTCTTAAATCCTCCTTTGAATTTCCTCTGTTGATTTCAGTTGATGTTGGGAAGAGAAGATTTTTGCAGGAGGGGACTACCTCTCGAATATGTTAATAATCTGGAAGTTACCAAACTTAATTCTTTCAGATGTTCTGGTGATATGAAAGACTAATCAAACTGTAAAATTGCTTACTCGCATTTCCTGTATATTTCTTTCATTCAATTACATTGGCTAGTACTGTTCATGCAATAATATTTCAAATTCAGTATTTTTCTTGGGAATTCTCACCAACTGCATGGACGTAACTTTACTTTTTACCTATTATAATTTTTTTTTCTACTCCCCCAAGAATATCTTCCTCTTGTCAAAAGAATCTTGTCTCTTTGAAATTCTGTGCCACTTTTGTGGAATAAAAGTCACAAAGAAGGGAAGGGGGGCGGGGGGGAAGCCCAATACAACCCAACAAAAAAAAGTGCTATATAGCTATTTTCTGCCCTGAAATGTGTTCTACATTCTTAATAAGATCCCAGATTGTCTGTAGCAGTGGCCATCTTTATTATTACTATTATTTTACAATGAGTGAATGCCTTTGCTTCTGTTGCACATGTGCACATTTACTACCTTTAATGGCTTGTTTAAATTAAATAACACAGTGCACTTAAATTCTGGGAGTCTTATTATCTCATTGAGATGCTGCCGCTCTTTTTGTATTGTGACAGAAACCCCTTGGTCAAATTGTATCTGTCTCTTTTTATCCCATTTTTACCAGTAGATAATGTTGCGATGAAAGATCCTCCGGACTTATTGGACAGGCAGAAATGCCTGGAGGCCTTGGCGTCTCTGCGGCACGCCAAATGGTTTCAGGTTGGCTATTTGTTCTTACCTTGTTGTTATTGTAGCCTTACGAGGTTTAATTTGAGACAGTTTTAATTATAATGCCTCTTTAATTTCTGACTAGTCCCTAATAGAGCAGAGGTCTAGAATTCTGAATTCAGTGCTGTACTGTGCAGGGGCAAACGTGACAGGGAGACAGCCAACTGGTCTAGAGTTGTCATGAGGCTACAAAAGCAATATTGACATTTTGCTTCCTATTTTATATGTGTCTCTAAGTTGAACTACTTTACTTTTCTGTAACTGTTTTTATTTTGCATGAAGCTGATTAAGCATTAAGTAATAATAATTTTTAAAAAAATCTATCCCAGGACTCTGTGCATTTAAAAAGAAAAGCCAGGTTTTTGCAGGTGTATTGGAATCATTCTGTTTGTTTTAGGCCAGGGCAAACGGACTAAAATCATGTGTAATTGTCCTTCGTATTCTGCGGGATTTGTGCAACAGAGTCCCCACATGGGCACCACTGAAAGGATGGGTAAGTACAGAAAGATTTGAAGGCCACAAAGTCAGGTCTCAGATCTCCTGAGAATTGTAGCAATGTCTGGATCGGAGAAAACAGTGCATTGTATGAAACTCCTCCTTAACCCCCTCTTCCTTTTACTCCCCACTAACTTACCTGTGTAGAAGAGTGCTTGTAGGAAGGAAAGAGAACGCAGTATTTGTGCAGTCAGAAAGATGTACAGATACTGGGGAAAGAGACGTAATGTTGTGGGCCTTGCACATCCTCAGGGGTTTGCAATAGAATCCCGCTGGTTGCCTCCAAGTTTAGCTTTTTAAAAATATCCTGCTACCATGAGAGTGCTGCTCCTACCAGAGGATACCGTTTCACGTTAGCAGGTTTGGGGAGGGCCGAAGGCTCTGCATATCCAGAGAGGAACACTTTGTAGGTCAGTGGAGGCAGTGTTTTCTCTCGTGTAGAACTGACAGCCCTTTGAGAGGAGGAGAATATTCATGTGATCTGGCTTTAGAACGAGGCTCCTCCTTTTAGACTTCCTGGGCAGTTAATGGAGAGCAGTTGGCTTCCTCCAAAGGCAACTTGGAGCAGGGAACAAATACATGTGCCATGAACTGTCCTCTGGGATGGATGTCTCTGTCAGACCTGTAGTGGATTAAAAATTAAGTAAGCTGATGTGAATATTCTTCCCCTCTACCCCTGCATATTTAACTGCAGTTACAGTTATCCTTGTGTCCATACTAATCATAATTTAATGTCTTCTAGCCACTCGAGCTTATCTGTGAAAAATCTATAGGTACTTGTAATAGACCTTTGGGCGCTGGGGAAGCATTGCGACGAGTGATGGAATGTTTGGCGTCTGGAATTCTGCTTCCCGGTAAGGGGCGAAAATAACTTCAGGAGCACAAAAGGTTGATCAGGCAGCCTTCGCATTTGCTGTTGCTGTATGATTAGATGAAAAATGCCTGCCTTGAACTTCTAACCTGTAGTGGGGCTAAAGTGGTTTCTTGTTTCAAATAAAATAAACAAAAAAAAAAGGGGGGAAAAAAAGTTGCATGGTTGTAACTGTTTGAATAAGTACTTCCAAAGCATAGAGGTTAATGGAGAATGTTAGATTTGTTTATAAATTAACCCCTATCTCATTAAGGGGTTGCAAATAAGTAGACTTAATGACCATCTGTTTTCTGTAGATTCATTGAAATCTACATATCTATCCAAGTTGGTTTTTTTTTTTTCTAAACCTACTGCTTTTCATTTATGCTGTTACACATGTGCAGTGTTAACCCTGATAACTTCTGTGGCCGCTTGCTGGAAGGGAGTAAAACCCTGGGGTTATCTCGCTTTCTGTGATGTTTGAATCCCTTACTGGAAAAGGCACGCTTCCCACTCTGATGAAGACTGAGACTAGCTGTTGCAATATCACTCATGCCCTTTTTCATATTGCTTCTCGTTTACTCTCAATAATCTGCTTTGCCTCTTTCCTTCCTAGGAGGCCCTGGTCTGCATGACCCCTGTGAACGGGAGCCAACAGATGCTTTGTCTTATATGACAGTTCAGCAAAAAGAAGCCATTACACACAGTGCTCAGGTAGAAAACTTGTGCATTTGAGGAGCTAGATACTGCAACGGTGAAGATTTCAGCTCGTTAATACAACTTATTCTCTGCCAGGATAGCTTATTTTAATGGCAGTTCTGACAGTTCTTCTGGTGCGCTACCCTGGAAAGATTAAATGGTAGTTCATGAGTGCGAGTTAAACATGTATGAAATCTAATCCTTGCAAAAGGCAGTCTAATGTGTGCGCACCACTTGCATCCCACTTCAAGTGCTTATGGCACAGAGCCGAATTTCAGTAGGCTCCCTGTCCACGTGCCCTGCACTTTGTATTACCAAAACTAAGGAGTTTTACATTTTTAGACATTAGCATTTTCTATGGCTATCATAGACAGCTGTAGAAGCTGTCTTCTCATAGAAGTGGTTTTGCGTCTACAAACTTATTTAGAAACTTAGACAACTGAGGTAAAGCGGTGCTGTGATGTAACTTACGTTTCTACTGTCACCTTATAGCATGCCCTGAGATTATCAGCCTTTGGTCAGATCTATAAGGTTTTGGAAATGGATCCCCTCCCATCAAATAAGTCATTTCAGAAATATTCCTGGTCAGTAACTGACAAAGAAGGTAGGTAGTGTTTGCTTCAAAAATCACTAATTGGGCAGTAGACTAGGGGTTAATTTAGAATGGGTGAAATTCCTGAGTTTGTATGCTGTGAATGCATGGTAGAGGCTTTCCTTTGTGTTAAATGTGGGGTTTTTAAAAAATACTTCATTGCTAGGAGAAAATCTGGAAGGTTCTGTTCTCTAGAAGCAGCAGCAGAGGAGCAGCAGTACAGCTAGAATATAGCTGATGATTTTCTTTAAGCACAGGTCCTTTGGGGTCTGAAGAGTAACAGTAGTGTTTATGATTCTTACGCTGGGGAAGGAGAGACTGTAGACTGGTCAAAAAGCATATAACAAGTGGCCGTAATAAGAATTACTCAAGAATTCTTCCTAGAAAACAATGTACATCTAAGAAAAATAAATTTCCACGTATATTTTTGGTAAAAACAATACTCTTGGAGTTCTTGCCTTAGACTAACTGCAAAATTAAACTACTTCTCGCATGGCATGGTACAGTGAGTAATAAGCTAATATTGGCTTATGTGTAGCAATAAGAAAGCTTTGACTGATGGTTGAGTTCATTATAAGCATGCAAGGAACAGTATGGGACTAATCAGACTCCTGCTGTGGAATTTTGTTTTTCTAATAGCATATCCATATTACAAGGAAATTTATACCCTAGGTACAGGCTCATCTGCTCTTAAGAGACCATTTGAAGATAGTGTTGGGGATGATAAAGATCCAAATAAAAAGATGAAGCGTAATCTGAGAAAAAGTAAGTGCAACGCTTGTCCGTTCTGTTTTCAAAGATCTATTGTACAGTGGGAGCTGGTTTAAAAAGCTTCTCTGTGTTGGTGTGGAATAGCATGTGAAAAAGTCTTTGGAACAAAAAATGTTGTGTCTATCACCCCACATTTGAAACGTCAAACACCTATCGTGCATCTGAATTTCCCCCGACATGTTTTACGAACGGAATGATTTGCATTTTTAAATGGGATTACCCATCAAGTTACAGTCAAATTTAAGTTGCCCCAAGCAGCTGAGGT
The DNA here is from genome assembly GCF_964289735.1 of Phaethon aethereus. Lineage (NCBI taxonomy): Eukaryota > Metazoa > Chordata > Aves > Phaethontiformes > Phaethontidae > Phaethon > Phaethon aethereus. The sequence goes on along the minus strand of NC_138596.1, from coordinate 11,009,669 downwards.
ATTTTATTGATAATGCCCCTGTGCTCTGGTTTGTTTTTTTTTTTTTCAAAATACTGCAGTGACTTTGCTGTGCGAACATTTGCCATTTTGCATTCTTCCCCTTTTTGAGCTAATTGTTAGTCTCTCAAGACCTCCCACAAGAAAAATAAAATGCTTCATCTACAAAACATTGACATCGCCTATATGCATAGACTAGATGCGCCTCAGCATTGCTGGGATCCAGGCAGTTCTGGGGGCTGTTTTCATTGTGCCACTTCGGTGCCAGTTCTGGATATCGTTCCTCACTGCGTATAAAACTTACTACTTCTCTTATAGCAGCCAGGAATAATATAGCTAGCTGCTAAAGAATTGTGTTAACAATATAAAACAATGGGTAATTATAGTTGTTACCCAAAAGTAGAATGGCTTATTAAAGACTTAACAGTGTTATGGCTATCCTCAACCTCTGAGAGGCTGAGGCTTTGTTTTGCTCCTTTATACAGACAGAAGGCACTGAAATGCAAACTGTTTCATTTTCTCTTCATCTTGTTTATGTTCATTTTCCCTTTCTCTTCCCACTTCCCCCCCCCCCCCCCCCCGCCCCATCTTGTACTAGTACTAGATAGTAAAGCAATAGATCTCATGAATGCTCTGATGAGGCTGAACCAAATCAGGCCAGGGCTTCAGTATAAGCTGCTGTCACAGTCTGGTCCAGTCCATGCCCCAGTCTTCACAATGTCTGTAGATGTTGATGGTACGACATATGAAGCATCAGGACCTTCTAAGAAAACAGCCAAGCTCCATGTGGCAGTGAAGGTAAGGCAGCCTGAAGTAATGTGCTAACCCCAGATCTTGGAACAGAGAGTATGAAATATGTTTAGAACTGGTTATTACTTAAAAAAAAAAAAATTAAATATTGGATGAAACAGAGCTGCTACCTATGTACTCTAAACACAGCTTGGCATGGTTCAAAGAGCATCACTGGTTTTATACTAGCAGAGGAGAGGGACAATGTGGGAACGTGGAAGAAGAACTTCCCAGGGCTCTGTAGGTCAGCACATGACAATGGATTGAATGTGGTGTTTTCAGTTCTGGACTGGAGGGGTTCAGTTTTGTTCTGTTCTACTCCTTCCTTCTCTTGGTTTGAAAATGGCATGTTGGTGGCTCCCTCTTTCTCCCCTTTCTTCTGTGTCCATTCCTGGGTTGTGAGCTCCTGGAAACATGGAGTTGTTTCCTGTCTTCAGTGTCTGAAGATTACCTTTGTGCACCGGGATAAACCATGTACATAAATTATTGGTCTCCACTCAGTGTCTCAGTAAGAGACTCATATCATTCAGGCAGTAGTCAGCCTACTGATGCTTCTTGTAGGTGCTCTGTGTGACAGAGCTTAGGTCTGTAAAGCAGTGATAGACTGGAATGTCCAACATGAACATCCTTGTTGTACTGCAGTGAGGACAGTTCAGACTGCTAATGCAGACTGAGCCTGCTGGGTTTCTGGAAAGAAACAAAAGTTTCCTACAGACAATTCATGTGAAAGAACCTGCTTTAATAGAACTGCACTTATGATAGGAACAAGCCCATCTGTCATTCTGTACTTCATTTTGTTTTGAACAAGAATTTCCTTTTTAGAAGCTTCATCTGGCAACTTTCTGCTTTCCTTTGATTTCAGCTTTGAAAATCCCATTGTCCCATGTGCTTTCAAGTTCAAAGTATCCAGAAATATATGAGGGAATGTATTGTTCCTTCAGGAAAAGTAGCTCTCTGTATGCGCATCCTTCCAGATCTTCTGCTTCATTCTTTTATTTTTGCCTCCCTCCCTGCAGTTGTTTAAAAAAAAAAAAAAAAAAATCACACATCACCAAAAAACTTGCCTTACAAAGCTGTGATTTCTCTGCCCTTGAACCTCTCTGCATCAGCCAGATCTGTGCTGGTGCCTACCCAGCTCTGTTTTCTCTAAATTTACACATACACAAATCCTGGGCTACACTTCAAACACCCCTGATTCAAGCCGAGAGGAAACTCGTGGTGTGGTAGAGACTAGCTTTTTTTCTTTCTTTTTTTTTTTCCTAGCAGATATGGGCCCTGCTTTCCCAGACTTGTAGGAAGGAATAATATGACCATTTCAGTTTCTAGATCTGACGTTTACGTTTTTAAAATTCAGAATCCCTGAAAATGCAGTCAATTGTACCACAGTTGAAAGGGAGCTGAGCCTGGAGGTGTCCATGCAGTTCTCAATTCAGTGTTGGAACGTAGCGATTTGCAAACTTTGTTCTTGGGACTAAATTTTCAGGGTGCTTCAGGTTCTTTTCAGATTCTTCTGGGCCTGTGTCTGGTACCTCCATACAACTAGGTTAGGTAGCTGGTTAAAGGAGAGGCTGGCCTTGCTAGCGGAGGATGTTTTTGAAGGAACTGATGAATAGTACCTTAATCAGTAAGGTTTCATTTGCTGTACAGCTGCTGGTTGTAGGCAGCATGGAGGAAGCTTGGAGGTTGTGGTGTGGCTCACCAAGAGGCAGGCTTACTGCGGACAGATAGTTTTTTACTCTGCTAGCCGGCATTCCTTCACCTCACCTCTTGGTTCAGGAATTTGTGCCCTGTACACCTGCTTTGGAAGCATCTACCCTCTGGTGTACAATGTACAGTGCTTTAATTCTCATAAGACTGTTTGTCTTGTTTGCCTCAGAGCCAATCTTGAGCTGTCCATATGCAGAGAGAGAGGGGGAAAACGGTGTGCAAAACAATCTCCTTGTCATACTGTTAGTGTCATGCAGTGGATGCACTTCTGAATTTTAATCTATTATTTTACAAGGAATTCTCGAGTTGGTGAATGATGCTCATGAGTAATTGCTATCTTTGAAAGTAAAATTTCTCTCTGTGTTGATTCCACTTTTCGAAACGTGAACTATTTTCCCCATCGCTGTTGTGTTTTTCTCCATTTCAATACAGGAGAAAACATACTTCTAAGCAATCTGCCTTTATTAAGTGTATGGTGGGCATTCTTTTGTGTTGTGATCAGCTTTGTATTTGTTTCTGTACTGCTACCTATTTTACAGTTCGTTTCATGTGGGTTTGTTGTAGGTTTTACAAGCAATGGGGTATCCAACTGGTTTTGATGCAGATGTGGAATGTATGAGTTCTGATGAAAAATCAGATACTGAAGGTAAAAATGAAACAGTGTCTTCAATCTCAAGCAATAATACTGGAAATTCTACAGCTGACACCTCCGCTACCCTAGAGGTGAGTATGGCATTAAAAAGTACAAGTGATGGAGATGTGTGGGACTTGGTTCTGTGTTTTGGGGGGGTTTTCCTCTTCTCCCAGAAGAGGATGGTGTTTTAGCCAAGGTGGTGGATGAGGAATGAAGAGAGATTTTTCCAGTCTCAGATCTGCTGTAGACTTTGTGCCACTGTGGACAAATAACTGATCTTTGTGCCGCCTTTCCTCAAGTTTAAGGAGGGGTAGCCATCTTGTCCTCCTAAGACCATAAACTCTTTAAAAAGACAGGTGTTGTCTCTTCTAGTTAGCTTATGTATGGTCTTACAGTCGGGACAGCTCCATCTTGTTTGGTGCCTTTGGGCTCTAGTAACACAAATTTTACAATTTCTCTTTTGTAATAGAGGGTTTGTCAAAAAAGTATACCTACACAGATAGTATTTTAAAGTGACACACATGAAGACCAATGAAAATATAAACATTCATTAGGAGATATTAAGAAATGTAGAAGCTAATACCTGATGCATATTGAATACACTAGAAAATACTGCATTGAAAATGCTCCAATTTCAATATAATACACTTTAATTTTGGCACTTGTAACTGAAGTCATGCTGTAAGGAGCATGCTGTGCTTGTTTTCTCACTGAAGTTGTTGAAGTTATGGGAGATGGAGTATTCCTCAAAGGACAAAATTTGAGTAACTTTTAACTTTGGCTGAATGTCCCCAGGAATCAAGCTGTAATGGGTCTATAGTACATTAATTGGGTATTTTCTTAAATTATTTCTGGTATTCATTTCTTTTCAACATTGAAAAAACAGGAAATTTTAAACTCATGCTTAGATGTCACCCTTTTCACGCTTCTCTTTCTGATTTCCTTGACCAGTGTTCATAATTGCCACCAGGGATTTTAGAGAAGCATCTTATGTAAAGACTAAGTAAGAGCTTTAATTTGTATATTTGTTTGTCTGCCTGATAGCTCTGCGGCAAGCTCTCTGCGGGCTGTACTGATAAACCATTGTAGATCCCTACTTCATTTTTTGTTACAATGCTTTTTTCCAGGACTGCAGGGGGGGTTGTGCTGTAAATATAAGTAATTGTTCTGTTATTTGAATTTTTGTCAAGATGTTAAAACATTTCCTTCACTTGGAAGCCACTTAATTTCCAAACAGTGCGTAATCATGGACAACTTGATTCACATATGTATTTAATCCACTGCCACATTTCCAGACAAAGGAAATGGGGGGTACTTTATACTCAACAAACTGACCTGTTAATTTTCCTTTTAAATACACATTTATTATACTTTATCACAAAAGCGGGTAATATTTTAAGACAACCAAGATATTTCCCAAGCTGCATGACTTTCTGTTTCCATGTTTACACTTCTGAGACACTTTACTTTCAAAGGGCGGGTCCTGGTACTAGGACTCCTCATCTTTATCCAAAGTAAGTTGTTTTTGAAAACTTTGTTTTGATCCCTTTATCATCTTTTTCTTCATCAGTGAGTAGTCATTCGTATCTGTAGCTGAGTGCATTCTAATGCAGGCTGATATGCTGGTGCGCTGACATCTCAGCTTCACCTTCCTTGCTTCCTGAACAGTCACAGGTATTTCTGCTGAAACATGTGAACCGGGATATGAGACATCTTCAGTCGGAGCTCAGTAATGCCAGGACGTAATTAGATCGAGCAGCAGAGATGCGTGTAAGGCTGGGAAGGCTCATCTCTCCTTTCACTGATAAAGCCTTCGATTTCAAGGAACTTGACACCAGGGCCTCAGCTTCAGCTTTGGATACTGAGGGTTGAAACTCCAAGTGCAGGTGGTGTTATGTTCAGTGTTGTATAGACACAGACCAGGCCACGAGGACAGTGGCTTTCCCCAACAGAAATAAAGAGGGTGTGACTTCTTTCACAGTATTGTTTGTTCCCCTGCCATTCTTTAGAGACTACTTCCCGTCCGCTGTTTAGCGCAGGAGCGTGTTATACTGAAGCCAAGGCAGTGTTGCCTTTGATACAGGCCTGTTCCTGGGCAGCCTGCTGAAGCCTACGTGTCGGGAAGAACAAGGTTTTGCAGAGGCTTGTCACAGTGATAATGCAGGCATTCTCCCAAGTGGCTGCCCATGTGGCACTGTAAGGCACAATGCTGTAGATGTCTGTCTGCCTTTTGAAGAGATAAAGGCTCTAAAGCAACACCATAAATGTCTCTCTAGGTAAGAACTCAGGGTCCTATACTCACAGCAAGTGGCAAAAACCCGGTGATGGAGCTTAATGAAAAAAGAAGAGGTCTGAAGTATGAGCTTATCTCTGAGACAGGTGGAAGCCATGACAAGCGCTTTGTGATGGAGGTGAGTGAAGCAGAGTTACAGTTAGTAGGTGGTTTTATTAACTGTGCTTTAGTCTTTGGAGTTGCTTGCCACTACAGTGCAGATTTTTCTGTATTTTGCTTTTTGCAGTGCACATCTCTGATGTTTTCAGGGTTTTGTATCTCTTATTGCTGCTGTGATGATTAGACTGGGGAAAGGAATGTCTTTTATGCTTTAGGAAAATACAATGAGAATTAAAACTGGATTCTGACAGCCCCAAACTACATCATGTCTTGACATGAGGAGGAGGAGGGAAGTAAAAGATTTACAGCTTGACAAAGTATCTGATTTGCAAATTTTGCAAACATACTTGTTAACCCCATGTCAGTGACCTGACTTGAATCTCCTGTTGCCAGCTTACCAGTGGTATTTGGAATGGCTGTAGCAAAAGGTACACTCATTTGATTTCTTCCCCTACTTGTGCTATCTCCGAAGTAGCACTGGGCTCTAAAGTGGTATGAGGTAGCATCCCAGTTAAGCAATGTAGGTATGGTGTAGGCAAAGATGTTGGTATATAAGGCATGGACAGAGATGAAGGGAGCCTCAAATGATTCCTAAAATCCCTGTTTCCTGGTGGTATCATTCATGTGTTGAGAAGCTCAAACATATTGGCTAAATTCAGTATCCAACAGATAACGCTGGTCCTCTTTGAATTGCACTTGTAGCTTCCAGATTCCTAATACCTGCAATATAATGGTTCACAGGATCACTCATGTATTCTTTATCAGCTTCATAATCTAGAAGCAATAGAGATTTGTCACATAAAACACTGAGGGTTTTTTTTCTTACTACTGAAGTTTTTTATGGATGGCACATCATGATGCAGCATGGTATTCCCAAGGAGAAATACTAGGCATAAACTCATGTTTCAATTTTCAGGTAGAAGTAGACGGGCAGAAGTTCAGAGGTGCAGGCCCAAATAAGAAAGTAGCAAAAGCAAGTGCTGCATTAGCAGCACTTGAAAAACTGTTTTCTGGGCCTAATGCAGCAAACAACAAGAAAAAGAAGATTCTTCCACAGGTAAGAATTATTTGCTTTTTGGACTGTTCTTATCTGGGTTGTTCTCTGATACAGGAACTTCTGCAGGAAGCAAGTGATTTCAGTCTCTTGTTTTATGCACACATGTAAGATTTCTATTTTTATTCCTCTATAATACTTATTGTAGTATAACAATATAATCTGAGAGTTGGGACCATATTGTCGGAAATATAGTAGAAAGGGAGGTGCAAAGGAAGAGAGGTCCTGATTAGCTGGAGGAGATACAATTAAGGTCAGTGGCTCAACCAGTGATGGTGTGCGCATCTCTTGCGTTTCAGGCCGGAGCCATAGCGTGCATCATGTAAGATGCGCAGACTTAAGGGATAAGGCCTCTACCTGGCTATAAATGACTTAACTCTAGATTCTGGAGTAATCTGAGATTTTTGCACCTTTTTTGCAACTTTTCAACTTTTCAGATGAGCCATTTTGTTTCATGAGGAAGACTTGTATAATAAAAAGCTCCATCTTGTCCATTAGGCTTAGCAGCCACGATGATCTCTCAAATCTATTAAGATTAAGGCTGAACAGACCAGAAACTTATCAGCAGTGTTCCTCCTCCAGGGGACGACAGTCTGAACTAAATCCTGAGGATTACAGTTTGTATCTTTTTTTGTGCAAGTATGTTAGAATTAAGATTTTTCTTGTCACTTCACATTGGAGCAGAACATATAATAAAATACACATAAAATACACAAGATGACAAGTTAACTCTTATTTTTGTTTTTGTTCAGTAACTAGTAAGTCCTCTCCATTTCACTAAGACCTTTGGTTAGGAGTATTTCAGTTTCCATTACTGTAGTGAAAGTCTAGTAAATGAGAAAAACACTACCTCGCAAGATAATGTTCCACATGCAGTTAAGATCTGAAAATGACCTCTGATTCAGGGACTTCCTAAATTCTGAATTTTCTTTTTTTGTTGTTGTTCATGTGTTCTTTTTTCAGTAGGTCAATGATGGCACTAACTGCCAAACTTGTCTTCGAAATGCCCAGATTTGTATGAGTTTGTTTTCATAGGCAGTCAGGGCACCTAGTACAGCAAAGCAGCGCTCTGACACGCTGGGCAATACCAGTTTCTGTAACTCCTCGCTGTTCTTTCACTTGTAGGTGGAAACAATGGGAAAAGGAAGGAGGCATTCTAGTGAAGTAAGGTTAAAGCAGTCCAGTGTTGTCATGAGGTGGTTATTTGTTTTTGGGGTGAAACCCTTGCCCTGCTGAAGAAATGCTGGTTCAGAACAGTAGGAGAGAAGCAAAGACAATCTTGTAGATCAAGAGGGGAAGCTTGTAAGGAGGTGCGAAAGACAGGAGCGAGGCGCAGCAGAGAAAGGGTCAGAAGCCACTGGTGTTCGTGCATGCCCGTGCAACCAAAACTGAGGTGAAGAATGCGCAGTCTGACCACGCTGACTGCCAGGTCTGAGTGAAGTGAACGCGCTCCTGGACTCGGTGTGTACTGCAGTCAGTGACCTGGCAAGGGACTCGCTTGGTTTCTGTCAGTCAAATTCTTTAGGACAGTTCATATCCGTTCTCTATTCCACCTTTAAGAAGACTGGCGCATCATGCGTATTTAAAGAGATTTTTTTAAAAGGTGGTTCTTTAATGCAGATGGCCTTGTATTGCCAGCAACACTTTCACTTTCTGAATTGCTGTTTTTTATTACTCTGAGCAGACTAAAGGGGTTGTCAATACAGCTGTTTCTGCAGCAGTCCAGGCTGTTCGAGGCAGAGGACGAGGTGCTTTAACACGAGGAGCATTTGTTGGGGCAGCTGCTGCTACTGGATACATAACGCCAGGTAAGACATGACACTAATAGCGAACAGTTTCATTTTTGTCTGCTGGGGTGTTCTTTTCCACGTGTGTCAGTCACCTATGCAAGTGGTTTCTTCAGCTTTAATCATCTGAGATGAAGTAGAAGGGGGAATTCATGGGGCTTTAAATCAAGGAGCTGAAAAACTGGCAGTACCTGTCCTTCACGAGTGTACAACTCGAAGCTCCACGTGCACAGAGCACATGGTTATGGGCATAATGGCTTTCCTGGCTTCATTGTATGTCATCTTCATAGTTCACTGCCATGGCACAAATCCCAAAACTCTTTGTGCAGTCGGCAGGCTCTGGAGTTGCTGTGCTTCCAGAAACCTTCTACATGAATTGTGCATGTGAGCACAGCATCCATTAGTAGCTTCTGTGGTGGCCAAAAAAAAAATCAAAAAGAAAAGAATTTCCGTTCAAACTCTGGCTGTTGTTGATTCATCATCCATGCTGCACTGTTCTGATTAGCAGAAACATCCAAGGGCCTTCTGGTTCACTTTTATCCTTGGTGCTTACCATACAGGGCAGGTGAGTTAGTAATCAGGTTATCTCATTGCGGATTCCTTAGGGAGCAGGTTTGCAACCATCAGAAACAAAACTGTTCCAGCTTGAAGAGCTGAAGTGCTCAGCTACTACTGGCTGGTACAAAATAACATAGGGTTTTATGTTGTGTTGTTTTGTTTTTAATATGACAGGCATATAGAGCATAAGGTGTTAAAATGTAAATGCAATAAGATTTTAAAGGAAATGTTCACTTTCTCATTCCCCTTTTCGAACTGCACCGTTATTTGTTACTCTACAACATGTCTGAGGTTTGCAGGTGACATGTGAAGGGAATCTAGACATTGTTTTTACTTCGAATAAGAATCACAAATTTGTCAAAATGAGATACTGGAGAATTCTTAGTCAAAGCAAATCCAATAGCTTCCCAAAAATAAAACATATTCCTTGTGCTCAGGTTTTCAGATTACAGCGTGAGCTCTAATTATACCCTTCAGCAGTTCACACATGCTAATAGCATAGCCCTGTTGCTTGGTAGTCTTGCTTCCTGGCACAGTCCACAGCATGTCGTCTTCATTGTTCCTGTATGTTGATGTAATTATAAATATTAAAAAACAGTAATTCATTTTTAATAGCTGTTAACATTGTTTTTGGAACTGTCTTTCTGCCTGAGGAGTCATTTATGAGACACTTTAACCTGCCAGGGGCATGCTTCTTGCCAGCATGGAATTACTCCAGAAATAGGTTTAATTTCCCAGTCGCTGTAGTTGTTAAGCTTTTATTGGCCTTGGCCTTCACAGATTATTTCTCTTCATCCCCTATTCTCAGAAATCTCTTGCTTTTTGTGATGGACACAAGTGATCCCACCAGAAAAAAAAACCTGTAAAGCCTTCAGGAACTACTGAGATGTAGTAACCAAGATTGGTGTTACCACTGTTGCTTTTTGTCCCACTCTAGAGCCGTGCTTAGCTCTTTGGGGAAAAAAAGATACTGTTCTGTTTGCCTCTAGGTGTTCACATGGCCTTTGTGAAACCTTCTTTCGTGTGTTAGAAATGGCAGCGAAAGCAGAATTCACAGGAGCTTTACTGATGATGATGTGGTATCTGCCACAGGCAGATTCCCCTCTTTATAATGGAAGTTAAGGAAAATGACTGTTCTCTGCCTTAGACTGTATTTGTATTTTAGGAAGAGCATACGCAAGTATGGGATGTCTGCCTGGATCATGCCAACTCCATGCTCTGACAGTACAGACTTGAGGGCTTCAGCTGAAAGCAAATGCTAGGGAAATGAAATACAAAACTTAATTCTTTGATGTTGAGGCTTAAGAAAGTCATTGGGTAGCTTGTTCTTCAAGCTACCAGGTAGGAGGATTTTAGTGTTTTCAGCAGTATTTGTATGTATTAGTGTGAGTTTGTTTTTTCTGTGGTCCTGCTTCACAGGTGTGTTGGTGTGCAAATACTGATCGTCTTCCGATACTGTAGGAAGTGAAACCCATCCCTTATCTGTTTATATTGCAGGCTACGGAGCACCGTATGGGTATAGTACAGCTGCGCCAGCTTACGGTATGTATAGCCCAATAATTAACAAATTAGAAATGATATAGAAACTGTTGTGGCAGTCCAAATATGGCAGTCCGAGGAGAAACTCAAAGAGATTAAACCTCATAAACCATGACAACACCACCACTTTGATGCCATAACCTTGTGGTTCTTTTTTGGTTGGAGTAGCTTTTTTGCCTATGCTTTGCCTGATTTGTGGAAGGACTGCTTGTTCTAATTGCCTGTTCCCTTTCATACTGAAACTGAATTGAAGTAGTTTTCTTACTTTTTACAGCCAATCTGTGCTCCATTCAAAGACTACCGAAGGGCCTATTTCAGCATCTCTGACACATATTTATCTAAATGGCATTACAGTATCATTGGCAAAGTGTTTGTCCCCAAGTGTAAGTGGCTTGTGGACAAAGCTCCCTTAATGCTGTCAACTCCCTGAAGTCCATGTGCATATACACCTACCCCCACGCCCCTTGCAGGCTAAAACACTGCTGCTTGAGACAAGCAGAATGGTTTTTGTGTAGATTATACCATTAGCAATCAGATTGCAAGGAAGCTAGGACATGGTGATTTGCCACACCACTTTTTACTAAGAAACACAGTGATATTAGGCTGGCAAAGCACTGGTTTCATGAAGATTGTAGAACAAACTAATAATTGGAGAACTACGACGGAAGGGTTTTCCTTAACTCAGCTTCTCCCTACCCACTGGCTTTTTTTATGCTAGACTAACAATGCATACCTCTAACCGGCCCTTTTGGTTACTTTGAATGAGGTTTATGTGGCAATGGGAGCACAGCACTTTGGAGTCAGTGATATGTCTTGGCACACAAAAAGTGAGCCCACCAGCAGCAGTCCCACTCTCCCCTCCTGTCACAGGGACTGGGTGAAAGCCTGCTACTCAAGTGACAAGTTGAGTGCCTTTCAAGGCCTGCAGTTTTTTTATGGGAAGCTAAGCCTTCAATTTGCTATTACTTTTGTAGCTTTTGCAATACTTGTTCCTCTAAAATTTCTATAGCTTGGGCAATACTAACTCCCCTGATAGCATTCTAAGAGTTAAAACTATTTTGAAATGTTGATTTCATTACTGTCTTTTAGAGGTATGAGCAATAAACACTGGAGGAATGCTGCTGCTTTATTGAAAATACTCACTTTGCTTGACTAAGACCAGCTGGTCCTATTCTGTACTCCTGCAGTGGAAAGGGGATGGAGAATGGGCCCACGGGCTGCACTCAGTGTGGAGTTCTCCCTTCAAAATTGAAGCAAACCTCTCTAGTTTTAGAGCTCCCGCCCTACTGACTGGCCAAGTACTTTGACAGAACTGCAGTACTGTCCCATTGAGTGCACTCTGTGTGGTGTCATTTGTCTTGCATTACACAAGGAACAGCTACGTGTTTTCTTAAGAAAAAACAAAAGGAAATTTAGTTTAGGGCTTACTTCCTGCTATGGATTTTTTAAAAATCCCTTTGGTTCTTTCCAAGCAATAGTCACAGACTCTAAGATAAGTGGTATCTGCATGTATGTATTTTACAAGCAGTGACACACAGTGACATAAGAAGAATCCCTTCCCTGCTGAAGAATACAATTGTTACCAACTTTCCTTGCAGCTTTTCCCGCTTTTTTCATTCATTCCTTCTGTTTTGTGTTTTTTCTCATGATGCCTATTTTGGGAGCTGGATTTCAATCACTTAGCTGTGTATATGTGACATATCACTGACTTCAAAGCATTGTGGAATTGAATGCCCCCATTTTTCACATAAAGAGTTTCTGTTTTTAATGTCTTATGATTGTGATGCGAAGTACTGGGATAATGCTTTCTGGCTGTAAGGTAGACATGTCTCTTTGTAAGCTGTTGCATGTTGGGAAACTTCACTTTGATCATCTGGTGCTCTGGAATACCTGCTGTTGCTGCTTTGTGATTTCTAAATGGATACATAGGTTAAATACTAGAATCTAAATAGGCCGGATTAAAAAAAACAAACAAACATTTAATTGTGCAGAAGTTTGTGAGGCCACAAGAACTCTATAATAATCATGAAATCAGGCAGATATTAATCTTTCCAGATTTGCCACTTCAATACAGGAGAGGAAATGCAGAATAATGAAGCAGATGCAGAATTTACTGTAGGTGCTTGATTTCTGGCTGACCTACCTGGATGCTTATCAAAACTGCTGAACAGTCTCCCTGTGAATTCTTTTATGCACAGCAGTGCCTGTTTAGAATATCTGCAATTGTAGCTGGCCTGTGCAATTAACTCACGAGCACAGAATGAGATAGCAGAGATTAATTATCATAAAGATTATGAAGCAGAGCTTCAAGTCCAAATACACACTCTGCTTTTGAGAATATTGCTTACTTCAATTTTACCAAATACCAGGACAAAAATACAAGCAAACTTTAAGCTAACCATCTGTTTGAAATAGTGCCAAGTGTTGAAGTGTTACTGTTTATGGGACTCTGCACCCTAAAATCACATTGACTGACTGATCTGGAAAAGGTTAATGAGAACACTACTGTAAGCTCTTATCTGACTTTCTTGGATCACTGAACTTATTTGGAGTCCTCTCCCTTTCTTCTCTCTGTAGGTTTACCCAAGAGAATGGTTCTGTTACCAGTTATGAAATTCCCAACTTATCCTGTTCCCCACTACTCATTCTTTTAGCAAATGGCAGAAGCTAATTCCTATTGATTGAACAACACAGTACAGTACAGAATGTTAGAAGAAAAAAAGCCTTTTTATCCTGTTTTCTTTGAACACATACTTGAGCAAAGTCATTTGTAAAGAAACATCTTTTTCCTACTTTTTGATTTTAACAAAATGCAAATTTAGTTCTCTAAAACTTGAAAAAAATGTTCTGTGAAATGTTACCTCATTTTCAAATAACTTATACCAGCCTTCTGTTATAGGGAAGAACTAGAAGCTTAAATCTTACGTTTTAAATGAAGTATCCGATTATGTAAAATTAAATTTGTGAAGGATGTATAGAATATAAAACACTGATCACAAATAAACTGTTTTGTTGTAACACAAGAGTACTGCCTGTTTCCTAATGCAGTCACAGAGATTCAGTTAATGACCTGTACTTGTTGTAGGGTTATTAAATGCAGGGCATAGTTCTTTAAAAAAAACAAAAATTAAAAATTTAAAAAAAAAAAAAAGAAAAACAAAAAACCACACAATAGAAACTTTACAGTTAACATTTAACTTTGTAAATATTATGGTGTGTAATAAACTTAGTAAAATATGGGTTAAAATATTGTTTTATCTTATTTTTTTATAGTTAAGCATCAGTACCTGAGTTTCCTTATAAACTTCAAGATCAGCATACTGTAACTGATTTTTAGACACAGTCTTAATTATCCAAGAAGGCTTTCCACTTGTACACAAAATACTGAAAAACAAACGAAACAAAGGGAATTAATCTTAGGCTGTCTCTCTGTATTAGGTTACATTCTGTGAAATAAGTATTAAACAAAGGAAGTTAGCACAGAAGGACTCTTGTTACGTAGTTACAGGGATACACAGTTAGCCCGTATTGCCCAGAGAAAGGACAACAATAATGTTACAATCAAGTTCTTTAGAGCTCAAAAGCTGCTTGTTTTCCTTTCTTTTCTGTTTTTACAGAAAAAAAGAAAAAAAGAAAAAAATAAATTGTACTTGTTCTTGTGGCCTTCTTCACTTTTAAGATTGTCTGCCCACCCTTGATTTTCCATCCACCATTTCTACAGAAAGCATTTTAGTTGTCAATCTTGTATTAAAATAAGGGTTCTCCTTTTCCCCCTTACATTTATAAGAATCTAAAGCAGCAACAAGGTCCCCATGAAAACTTGCTATTTAATTGTCCCAGTTCTTGTTGAGTGCTGCTGTGAAAAGTGACACACTTCAGCCATAGGCCAGTACTTTTCTAAGAGTTGGTGCTGAAACCGCGAGCATCTCCTTTCTGCTGAGGAGGGTGTGCACCTGTCCGAAATTGCAGGACAGGCCCCAGCTCCACGCTGCCTCCACGTACGGTGGAACTGCTGGGGGCTCGAACGGGGGAGTCGGGTAGTCTTTATTAAGGTATCACCCTACAAAATAAGCAGCATTGTTGGTTGCACTTCTCTACTCAGACCTCACCCATTGCTTTTCAGTAGGTTTTAGTTCGTGCTCTTTTAAAGACTGCCTTTGTACACTCCGTTCTCCAACAGCCTCTGCTGCTGACGCAAGGGGAGCTTTATATGTGAAGAGGGTGTAAGAATGGTGCTTAAGGCAATGTAAAGTTCCTCCTTCCCTACGCCCCCCCTACAGGGAAAGAAATATTAGAAAAGCTTAATAAGGGGTGACTTATATAACAAGCTGCTTTTCTTGGAATTAACTGCAGCTGTTATTCTTAAGCTAAGTATTTGTGCTTAGGAATGTGTTTGTATCTTAAATGGTTTTTTTTCTGCCGTAGCTCTTGCTTTCGTTTGGCGTTGGTGGTACTTTAATAAAAAAATGTAGATTGACACGTAGTGGTGAGCCTGCTGTTGTCATCCATGTGTTAGTGCTGAAATAAAGAGCAGGGTCTTGGGGGTGTAGTCAAATTGAGTGGTGCTCATAAATCACTGATATATTTTGCTGGCCTATGGATGAAAGGAAGCCATCACGGAGCAGAAAAAGCATGGCTGATACAAGCCCATTTTTGTTAATCAAATACTCATTAAAGGAATCTTTCCTCTGTACACATTTCCCCCCTGCCTCTTTTGGAGTTCCCCTGATTGGCAACTGTTTGTGGGTTTTTGGGTTTTAGGTTTTTTTGTTGTGTTTTTTTTTTTTTTAATCCCTAGCTTTGTAAAATTTCAAACAAAATATTCTCTGAACTAATTCTATGTGATGAACATTCGTAAGCCAAATAACTAGTTCTTATTTCAAAAACAAGGAGGGCGCTATGCTCTTTTCCAACATGATGGCAGTCATTTCAGATGATTTATAGAAGTCCTTTTTTTTTATTTTTTGTCATTTGTTGGGAGTTACTAAC
Source organism: Phaethon aethereus (assembly GCF_964289735.1). Lineage (NCBI taxonomy): Eukaryota > Metazoa > Chordata > Aves > Phaethontiformes > Phaethontidae > Phaethon > Phaethon aethereus. Next base: position 10,994,223 of record NC_138596.1, on the reverse strand, counting down.
CACATTGTAAACTTGCCCCCTTGCTGCATATTTTACATTTCTCTGCTTTACTGAAAATATGAATGAGCTGTCAGTTCTTTGTTTAGAAAGTGGTAACCTTGGAAGTGTTAGATGTTTCAATACCTTCAAAGAATTAAGAGTGCCCATTTTACAATGAAAATTCCACTTGCAGCTGAAAGAGCAGAGAAATTTAAATGGAGCTTTAGCTTCAGCCAGTCTCTGAAATTAACGTGAAGTTTTTGCTTCTCTGCTCTTTTCCCACTGTAGGTGGTTTTTTCATTGACAGTCCCTATTGCCAGCCTCTCAGCATCGCACCTTTTATTATTCACTTGGGCCCTCAAGATTTCTTCTCTGACTTCTAGAACCATCAGGTTGTGTGGCTCGAAATGGCATTTTGTACATGTCTTAAAAGCAAGAACAAACGTGGCTCGTTTTGAGGTTTCTCAACTTCAGACATGGAATCTGAGCTTTTTTCCTTTTTTTTAAAGTGTTTTTCTCACTTCTTGAACTTCGTTCCATTTAATGAAAAGCAATACTTACTCCAAGCCACAGTCCTTTCTTTGGGTACATAGCAATAGATGTGTATATACTTCTTGTTATGTCTTTGCACTAGAAGGGAAAGACTGGTGTGTTGGGGGGGGATGAAAGACAAACACCAAAACAAGAAATGAAACCTTGCAGAGTGCCTGCTTTAAGCAGTGAATCCTGCATTTACTCTCACTATTTAAGTACTTCAGCATTTTAATACTATGACTGTATTTGCACGTTTCCTATAAAAATTGCTACAAAAATTTGCAATGGTCACTCTTGAAGCAGTAGTGCTTTGCACCATTGTGCATGTCAGCAGACATGAAATGTAGCAAAAAGGCAAAAGAAAAAAAATATATTTTTCCAAAATCTAACTAAATGATATATTCTCTCTCTCTTTGTCTCTTCCCCATATTGTTAGTATAAGGCACAAAAAGGGTAGGCCTGAACTTGACTTTCAAATGGATTGCTTTTGTGTGTCTCAAAATCACCACCAAATGACAGGAAAACATCGTATTTGGTAAACCACCAGTTCATTAAAGCTTTGCTGCTCTAAATTTACTGAGGTTTTTTCCTCTTAAATACTGTATGTTGGTATTTTGAGACTGTGAATCAGCAATAACTGAAAGGTGAATGTTTTTTTTAAAATGGTATTGGAACATCTATATGTTGCAGCTTAAGACTTTTAAGCAGTTTTCAGCAGGTTAATACCACTTTATTCTCATTCTCTCCGGACCTTCATAGCCATATGCACTTGTATAAAATAAGCAGAAATGTAGTGACTGTAAGCTGAGATCGTGATATAAAAGGTAAGAGATTTTACTTTCAGCTTAAAGAATATTTTTATTGCTTTTTTCTAAAAAAAAAAAAAAACCTCATATACCTGTGAAAATCTTGTATATGGCACGTTTTTATTATGTCATGTTTAACTAAATGTTTAAACAGGTAATTCATAGGTCTGAATTCCAACTTTGTATTTTTCAAAGCCACTTCAAATATTCCAGTTTCAGTTAAAAAAAGAAAATATTACTTAACACTTTGAAGAAATTGTTTGGTTTTATCAACAGACTGTTCTCCTTCAAGTATTTTTCTCTTGTGTAGCATAAAAAGCTGTATTGATACTGCTATGTGTCAGGCACTGCATTCCTTGCGTACCTGTGGAAAACATTTGGGTAGATACCAAAGCCATGGCCTGCACTGAAAGCTGTACCATGGTTGTAGGTACGTGGAATAAAAATTGGGAGTGGAATGTGTGGTATTATCTACCTAATACAGACAGAAATTATTTCCCTCAACTATTAAAACTAAACTCTAAATGAAGAATGAAAGACTTTGATATTACAGTTAAAATCTGCAGAGATCCAATTACACTAGGCCAAATTAATTCATGAAGCAGCCAGGTTTGCTTTCCTCTTGTGGGTGCAGTGGGAGGAGAGGAAGGCCGGCAGGCAGTGATTTAACTCTGCATGAATAATTTGCTTAACTGTGGTTTTCTAAAGCTAGAAATTAGGATACAGCCATCCATAAGTAACTCTTTTCAATTCTGTAGTAAATATTTAACAAATACTTTATTTGGATTTAAAAGAGTTTGGATTATGACCTATATGGTGCACATGATATGTGTAGTTTTAAAATACTAGGGTTTTTTTTAATTTGCCTTTATATAACCTTGCGTTACGCAAAGTTGCATAGTACAGTGCTGCATTACTGCAGTACTTGCAGTACTTGAAGTTGCTGGAAACAACTCTTTTTATAGAAAAACGGTTAAAAAAAAAAAAGGGGAGGGAGTTGATGTATTAGCATTTTAGGGTCTCAATTCAGAGATGAAAGCATAAAAACAACCCTGACTGATCACAGTTTATACTGGTGTAAAACAGGAAAACACTTGGTACGGAATATGTAGTAATATATCAGGCCCAAAGCTTGTCGTTTTGCATCCAAATATAACAGCAAAAATAAACTGTATTTCATTTCAATATTGGAAACATCAAATTCAGTAAATAACTGCATGTGTAGATTATCCATAACTCAGGATATGTCTGGATAGAATTCATGGGCTGATACAGAAAAATAGCTGTTAAATATAGTTAGCTTTGCTACTGTTGGCAGAAAGCTGATCTTGCAAGCAGCCTATATATTTGCACCTGGGGAAATGAACTTAAGGAACTGTACCAGTGACTTGCCCATGGAAGCACATAACCATTTGATTACATTTGCAGGTGCAATTGATGAACCATCAGAATGTCCTTCCCATTTGGTGGTGCAGGTTTTCATCTGCTGTTATCTTCAAGGTGCAAACTTGGGGCTTGGTCTGAAGCTCACTTAAAATTCAGTTAGTTCTTTCAGCCTGTCAGGCTAAGCAGTCCTGATAGCGGAGCAGCAGGCTGCTCTGTTTCCTTCGGAAGATAGTATTTTATATGTGTCAAGGCAATGTTAAGGTGCATTATAATAAACTTCTCTCGAGTATTCCTTTCTAAGCTTAACTGATGTCAGTCTGACAAGCACTGTCCAGTTCAAGGACTGATTAATAAAATGTCTTGCTGACTCTGATCTGTTTCTTTGTGGCCTCTACTTGGCAGCTTTTAATCCATCTGTATTGGTTTCTACCACAACTGCTTTGACTGTGAATTTCTGTATTTTTCTGTCATTACCCTTTTAATTCTTACAATCCTGTAAAAAAGCATTCCACTCTTCTGCATTTTTTTTAAATTCTCACTTTGTTGGATCCCTTATCACTGAAAAGATACTGAATTTCTCTGATACATTTTTGTTCGTAATGCAAGTCCTTATGTCCAAAATTTGTCCCCTTGCCTTTGCTGCACCCCTTCTCAGTAGGACAGGCACCACTTCCTGACGTGCAAAAAACACAGTGTACTTAAGAATCCTAAATCCTTGTTTTTGCAGCCACTTGGAATCACTAAGATCCTAAGGTGCAAGGCTGCCTAGGAACCTCTCTCGTGGACAGTGGAACTTGAGCAAAACATTCCTGTGTATTGAAGTGTCACAGATGTAGGCTCCGTAAGTGCCTAATATATTGGCATTTAAGAGAGCAGTTAAATTCAACAGTAGGTTTTAACCTAACTGAAATACCAGGCTCTTATCTGATGAGTAATTTGGGTAACATCTGCTTGATCAATGTTGTCACAAGCACTGTTTTGCTAAGGCAGAACTAGAAACTCCTTTCTTTTACATAATACTTCCAGGTTTCCTTTTAAAAGCCTTCTCACAGAAGCATGGTCTGAAGTACCTTTTCTGTGAGATTAGAGGTCCATTTTACAGCTACTGAGCTTTATACTTCTGGGTATACCTAACAGCCAAATATGTAAACCTGGTTCTGTATGGTTTGTGCAGCTGCTAGTATCATTGCCTGTTTTGTAGTACCTTTTCAGTGAAGCAGAAATGTTACTTTATAGTTTGAATTTCTGGTTCATGGAAAAGAACTCTGAAAAAGTTCCTTCTGATTAGTACATATATAAATAGGATACCAGGGAAAGTCTGTGCCTGTACACTACCCACCTCAACTCTACTTTAACTAACCAGATGACAGTGTGTATTTTGGGAGATGGTATCTGGCACTTAAAGGATTGAAAGATGCCAGAGCTTTACAATGAAGAGTTGACCTGTTTCATGGGTTACCTGTATTGGAGGTGGATGGCATTGCCATTGACTTTGGAAGAACAACTGTAAGCTTCAGTGGTCTGCTGGGTTAACATTGAGGAAAGTGAGGCTATTTACAGAATGAGGATAAAACAGACTGTTCCAGTGTTACAAGCGCATTTGTTTGCATTTAGCTGCCTTGCATACAAACCCCTAATCAGGCAGGTACTTGCTTTCCCCTTCTACCAGTTTGGGTTTCAGGGGACCACATGAGGGAGAAATGTATGTATAACCAGCCTGCTGCACTGTGTGACTGGTGTCCAAGGTGCCCATGCAAGACAGCAGTCCTCCTTGGGCCATCTCCCCTTTGGAGAATTTCATCCCAGTTGACTTCTTACACAATTGTAGCATTGGTGTAAGAGCAGCATTGATATGACCTTGCTGTGAGGTCATAGATCCTAGAAGCAGTGTTTTCCTTTGTTTTGAAATAGGTGAAAGCTAGACAGAAGTCTTTTTTAGCAATTTGTCAGCACATGACTTCAGAAGACACCTGGTGTTATCATATGTATGATACAAATCAGCAGGTAGCTCCTCTCCAAAAGTGCACAGCTCTACAAGGAGTTGGAACCCTTAAGTACTGTGTACTGCTAACCATACCTCAGCATTTTTCCTCCTGATGGGTGAGTGGCAGATGGAATGCTTGTCATTTTCCCAGATATGCAGCTGTAAATTTTGAAGAAATATGGTATTTAATAAAGTAGGACTTCAGTCTTACTTTGCCAGCCATATGAGATTTCTCTGGGCATGTTCTGTCTAGAGAAGGTTTTAAGGCAACCAGATTGGTCCGGAGGGCTTGGCTAGCTGAAAGCATGGTACATGATGCTTCCTGCCATCATGTTCTCTCTCTCTGCCAGTGCTTGCTGTCTTCCTTAAGCACGCATTCAGGAGCTGGAACATGGTGACCTTATTCCTGGGAACTGTGCCACTTGGATGGAGGGAGGCCAGCCTGTGCTCATGAAGGGAATGTGTAACATGCAGCCTCTGTTGCCCAAGCAATTTCTGTTGGACACAGTGCACAATCCAACCGTCACAAAGGCAGTTTAGTGCCTGGGTAGGTGGTTCCTAATCTGTCTAATTTGCTGTCATGTAGCCAATGTGACTTAATTAGATGATTCAGCAATTGTCATGGCTCCCACTTATGTACTGTAAACCCTGCTGCTGTGACTTTCACTGCAGTCAAATACCTTTGCTTCTGTGAATTCTGCCCTTCCCTGCCTTTTCTGATCACCTTCTAGCATTCCAGTAAATAACTGATTCTCTCAAATTATGGTATTGTTATGTAGAAGTCTAGATTCTTAAAAACTTTTAATCAGCCTATGAAAAGCTTCAGAGAAACAAGTTTTACTACAAATATTTCAACTGATTCTTGTGCCAAGGGACTATTTCTACTCATTTACAAAGATCTGTGAAAACTACTCTGGTATTCTGATCTCTGGAGACTGGGATTCTTTTCTGAGAACATTTGCCTTCTGGTAGGAAAAAGATTTAAAGTGTGTCTTACTCAATAAGAGACTATGCCTTCTAGCCACTGAAAGAACTTAACTGGGGAAAAGTGCACAAATCTAAAACTATTTGAGGCTTTTTGCTTTCATTGAACTATTGAGAACAATTTCCCTGACCACAAGTTCCTCGTGTAATTAGGAAGTAGAAAATGAAGGCAGAGTGGCATTAAGATTTTTCAAGTGGTCTAGGAAAAAAAATCTCCCATTTGCTGGCTGTTTCACTATGGGACATGAATCTCTCACTTCTAAAACTCTAAGATAGCAATAAACATGAGCAGCTTTAACTTGCCATCCCTGATCCAGTCCCAGCAATGTCCTTGCAGAGTGAGCCTGGCAGTCCCTGTCTTTTCAGTCACCAGGACCCTGAAAGAAAGTGTCCCTTGTTCCATTTTTAATTCTGCATCTGTACTTCTGAGAGTCCATAGATCTTCACAGTCTAGAGGTGGGATTTGTGAACATCTCTCCAGTAATGTATAAATAAAGAGCAAGCAAACAATACAGTATTTCAGTCTTTATTCAGCAAAATTACAAGTTTCCCTCTGCCTCTTTTGCTTGGTAGGCTAAGATACAATCATTCAGTATTAGAACTTCTTGCTTTTAGCTAAATTCTCTGTGGGCAGTTGCCTGTTACTTAATCAAGGGAAAAGTATGTCCCAGCTTCAGATGAGTTCCAGGTCACAGAAGCAGCTTACAAAAATGGCTACTATTTCTGGTGGCTCTGGGAAACAGCACAAGAACTCTGTTGCAGTGGATTCTTTTGGATACATGATGAGATATGTAAATAGGAAGTTCAGATTATATTTCTCAGTTGTTAAGCTGACTAAGACCTCTCCTCTCTGACATCTAAAGAATGAACATGAGCTCTGCTGGACTCACTGAGGAGTTCTGTTAAGAACAGTTGTACTGTCTTAAAAAACAGTAACTCAGCTTGAATGTTCAGGGCACAGGCCCTCTTGTGCTTCCTGCTGAATAAATCTATTGAAAAATGAGGTACTTTATTGATTTGTTTAAAGCAAAGCAAAGGGATAGTGTAATTGCATCGGCTATGTATAGTACATGAGACAGCTTGTTTAAGAGCTCATTCATTTCATTCTTCTGTTTTAGCACATCTAGTTTGCTGTGAATCTGATCCTTACTGTGAAGTGGAAATTCTGGTAATAGTCATTTTAGAGCAATTCACTGGACAAACTCAGCACTGAAGTCCTATGCCTATGGATTGTGGCTGCAGTTTTCACCCATACTTTCTTTTTAACATTAACAACTTAAGCTAGTAGTTATGCATTTGACTTTAAGAGAATTGTCATCAAAAAGCTGTTTTATTACTTAACCCCAGAAGTTATGTCTCCGTAGCTTTGTCTCATCTAAATCCATACCTATTTATGTCCAAGTTTTCTAGTGCTCCTCAACCACCTTCCTTTTTCCCCATCCTGCTTATAGAAATGGGACTGATTCAGTTGTTTGTTTGTAACTATGTTAAAAATAATACAAAAGCATGAGTAGGACACATACGCCTGTTCCTCTAGTCTGGGGTCTTCTAGGAGAAAGGGTGCTTTGTCCAATACTGTGTAGGCAATGCAATGCCTTACTAAAAGTAGCTGTGTGAGTTTTGTAAGAGAAAAGTTCATCATAGTAGGAGATTTAAATTTAGCAAAGTGGGGGTTTTTTCCTCCAACTCTTGTGGCTGCATGAAACATTCTGACCACGTGTTTACCTTGACGTTTAAGAGGAGCTGAGTGTCCAAAAGTGGTATGTGGAGATGTGCAGTTCTACAGCAAATTTCTTCTTCTGGATGCTGTTTTATCTTGTATTTGGTGCCTTAACTCTGTACTATCTAAGCTTATATATACTGCACCACAGGCAGTTTAAGTGTACTTTGAAAGAACCCATCGAGCCTAGTCTACAGAAACTGTTGCAAAGACTGAAGCTGCCTCAGTGGGAGAGTTCTCTTCCATGTTTAATTAATAATCAATTGATAAAGAAGACTTGCAAGAATTTAAAGAACATATAAAAATTTTGACCACAGATTGAGGCCAAATTTATCTGATTTCCAACTAATTAAAGGTACAGTCTCCTCTATGCTGTGTAAGTAAACAACATCAATGTTTTACAGCTAGCCAGAAATGCACATTTAGTAAAACCTCTGGACTGTTACCTCTACTAGAACAAATTATACTAATTCTAAAAGGCAGTGAATGTAATTGGCTATCCTTCATTCAATGGTACAGGGGAGCTGGAATGAGTAACAGGTGCAATTAATTTTTAATTACAAATCAGCACATGGACTTAAGCCTCATTCCTGCCTCTTACCTGGATCTAGAAGCTCTAGGTGCCTTATGCTGTTTTGCAGTTCGCGAGGTGTAGTGCAGCTTCTACTTGAACACACGCTTGCTGAATGTATCTGGTCCTGGCAGAATGGACTGAGGCAAGAGAGAGAGAGAAAATTAAAAAAAATGAAGCTAGAATGCTCTTCTCCAGTCTAAAGGTTGAGCATCATAGATAGGAAGCTGGAGCAAAAGTTGTACTGCCTTTTCCAAGTCCATTAATACAGTCTGTGGTAAAACCAGCAGGTTTATGTCTACTGTGGTAAACCAGAAGCCTTAGTATACTAAGAGCAGGGGGAGATGGCATTGTTTTTTCAATAGTTTGTAAGAAATTAGGTAAGAAGTTTAAGCTATCCATATAGCAGTCTAAAAGCTGCTAGTGATGTTGCTACAGAAGATTAATTTTTTTTCTGTTCAGTGAACAAGTCCGGGATGCAAGGTTTTCCAGAGGAGGAAGAACAACAGGAGAAACCCAATGAACAAATTCTATTTCCTGATGCAGCCCTCTCCAAAATAGGGAGACTGCTCCTGGCAGTGTATATAGCATGCAGCTGAATCTTGGGAGGGAAAGGAGTAATAGTAATTTCCCCTAAAGGAATACTAGTAACTTATTCCTACAATGCCCACAGTATTCTAGAGAGCTTTTACATAGAACAGCATGGCAACAAGGGAAAGCAGATACTGCTTCCACATCTACATGTTGTAATGTACGTATTTCAGGTTACCAATATTGGTGTAACTAGTTATGACAAAGTAGGTTCACCTTACCAGAAAAGCGTATTTTAACACTCTATCCACTTCTGTTTTTTTAAGCTAGAGGGGAGTTAATTATAGCACTCATCTGTTTCGAAGGGAGTAGAGCAGAAGGTAAGTTTTAACTTCATACTTTGAAGCTGCTATGAATTAAGTTGATAAACAGTGTTCCATGGAAACAACCTGATGTACTTACGTTATGTTCTTTGTGCTCAATTCTGTGTTCTTAGAAAAGCACAAGCTTGTGTAAGCATAATCAATACAAAGTTACTCAGGGTACTGTGTCATCTCAGCAGGGGACACTAACTGCATGTTAAGTCAACAGGCACATGTAAATCAAGCTTAATTAAGAGGAACAAAACATCTTGGCAGGTTTTGCTTTACTACTGGCACTGTTACAATTTAATGATCTATGCATATGGAAATGTGTGTATTGCTGCACTCCCAATAAACCTTGTCATTCTGTAAGGGCATCCTGTAAACTTAACGAAGTCAAATGTACTCAGTGTAGGAGAGAGAGTATTCTTTCATTATTTCCACAAAGAACTGTTCATAAGCAGACAGAAAGTGATACTGCTTAAAGCAGAATAATGGTGGGCTGAAGAACAGCATTCAGAGCAGTACAGCTTTTGAAAAGTTATTGATTATATGAATTTAATTATGAAAAGTCTAATTTGCTGTACAGATTATTTCCTGTGTTTTTAAACTAGTATCACTGTTTCCCTGCTCAAAAAAACACAATAAAGACAAGTGTACTTTTCTAGTAACATCTGTTGCATGGAAATACACATACACTGGAAGAAAAGAGAAGCTGTACTGCAGAGAGCGTATTAACTACAGAGCCATTCTCTGGGCAATGCTGCATAATTTAAGAGTGGGTAAATATGCCTTCAGGGACAACACAACATAGAACAGATGTTTAAAAAAAAAAAAAAACCACACACACAGAAAAAAAGCCTCAAAGCTTTGTCCAGTCATACATTTATTCTTCCATGAAAAAGGGACAGGTACATTCATATGCACTTAGTGAGTTATGTATCAGACATCACAAGGGTTCTTAAGGACAAATGTTTTAAAGCTAGTCTCCTTTTGGACAGAAAAGGGAAGAAGTTGACTCCGTCTTCCAGTTCCAAAGTGCAGTGTGTTATTTCTGACCCTAACCCTAAGTCAATATTTATTGATCAAACTGACTAAGCTTTTTAGGTTGACAAGCTCTCTACGAAGCAATTCTGTTCTCTCAAGCCTCTGCAGGGGCCACCAACTGGTGCTTAACTACACCTTCCACTCCAGAATGTCACCTGTCCTCCAGCTGTCCCAGAGCCATTCTGGGCTGCTTGCACTTCTAAGAGAGCAACACTTCTGGGGGGGACTGTCAAAAGCACTGAAGTACTACAGCAAAGCAAGTCCCAGTGGGCTGTATGCTTTTTTAAGTCCTGTCCAGTTCTTAGTGACAAAGTTGAGCATGAAACCTGTACTGCCAAACATACCAGCCCCTTAATGAGAAGGGCATCTATGGGAAGTGGAGATTTTGAGGAAAGGCTAGTGTTTTCCAAGTCCAACTCATAAGTTTTTGCCTTGTTTTTTTAAATGGTTGAGTTTCCACCCACCAAAAATCACCACCAGTCAAATCAATTAAAACAATTGCTGCTAATTTGGACTAAAACATCCCCCCTGTATAACCCAAACTACCACCACCCATCCACTTAGAGAATTCTGAAGCAAAGAATCCTCAGGAGGCAGAGCCCTGCTAAGAGTCTGCACACCAGAAGGTAGACAGGAAATCTGGAAGTGCAGTATAATGTGACATTTCTGATGACAATTACTTCTACAAGACAAGGAAAAGACAAAGGCAGTGCTTTGGGGCAGTGTTTCATGCTCAGCAAGTTTGCAGAGGGAAGGAATGCAATTCTATAAATCACTTGTACTGTATTTGTGTTTCTAGACTTGAATGAATTTCACTTTTCCTTTGTGGGTCAGCATAGTAAACATTAAAGAAAAGGTCTATTTTTCTAAATCTCTTTCACCAATAGAGGTCTGACCTGCAGCCAACAGATGGATTTATTTATCCACAGAGGACAGAGTGTTTATTTTTACACTAAGATTGGATACAGTATTGAATAAAAAGTATGACCTTTGAACTATCTAAACCTTAAATACTATGAACAAATTCCACAAATGAGTAATGTGGTGGACAATTCCATCTTTCTTCCCAATAAATCTCTCTCTGAAAAGAAGTTACCTAGAATTAAAGTTCCAAATGAAGTACAAGAGATTCTTGTGGTCTAATTAGAGACTGCTTTCAAAGTATTTAAGATTTCTCCCAATTTGTAATCTCTAGAGAACAATAATGATTAAACGATTCCTCACTATACTGTAAATAAAGCAACTTCAAATGAAGTAATTCAGCAACAACCTTAGCTATTTATAGCATTAAAAATGTAATCTGAACATTCAAATTGTCTTAATTTGGTAGCAGTTGAGTGGGAAGAAAAATAACTGCACACAATTTTAAATTCAGCTGTATCTACTCACTAGCCAAAAAAGCCTGCAAATGCAAATAAATGGAATGCTCTTTCTTTGTACATTAAGTTGCTTCCTCACGTGATGCTGTACCCTGTACACTTGGCTTCATTTGGCTTCTGCGTTGTGGTTTGTATGCCAGCCACTGTTATTAACTGTACACAACACTTAGATCTGCACTGTAATCTTGGTTCATTTGCCACTTATTGTAACCCAGTGCTGCAGACTCTCTGTATATAAAACCGTAACCATGTCCCATTTGCTTCCAGTAGCATACAATAAAGGCTTATCTCTGTAAACAGGAAATACGGCCTTATGATTGGTTTGGGGGGGGGGGTTTGTTTACAGTGAGGAAACTGGCTTAAGGTTTTTTAAAGCCTGGGAAGCCAAACCACAGAAGTCCATTCTACTTTAGTCAGGCAATAGGCTCAGCAGAAAGGGGAGACAGGCTTCCTAAGGCTGCAGTTTTATGAGAGATGGTTATTAGCAAAGTTGTGACTCTATGTTTACATCTCAAAGCACATTTATGCTGTAACAAGCAGAATGCATTCCTTCACAAAGGTAGCAGTGAACAGAGTATACAGGACTGAAATTGTGCAAGTGCTGCTGCACACAAATAGCACGGGGGGTTGGCCAATAGAAGCAGTAACAGAAAAGCCCAGAGAAGGCTGTGACGAGACTAGCCAGGAAGGCAAGTCTTACTTCAGAATGAAAACTGGGCATTTCCTAGTATTTAGCTAACTAGAAAAAACGGATGTCTGTTTTCTTAAAAGAGAAATTACATATATAAAGAACAAGGAAGGTTCTCTCTCAAACTTTTTTCTTCTCCTGTCCCTCTCATTTCACTGTATTTCCTAAACATTAAATTCCTGTGGTCCCAGTTTGTCCTCTGTGGTCTGAAGCAAATCCAAGCAATTTCCTTGTCCAGAGCCATGGAGGGCAGGAGTTGAGGATACAGAGAATTGTGTGGCTGTTGCTGTTTGCTTGTGGCTGCAACTCTAGGTAAGATTTACTGGAATATGCAAGTAGGTCCACTTGTCTGGAGTTACAGAATACAGTTTTACTCCAGAGGGAAGAAAGAGAAGTAATTTTATCATGTGCTCTTACCTTTTCTTTGAAGTTTTTTTTCTGGTCTTTAATTCAGCATTTCAAGTCTAAGTGTAGAGCTTGTTAATCAAATTCAGAGGAGTTCAACCTTGAGGAAGGATTAAAAACTGTTGTTAGCTGACTAAAGTTGCGATTGCCCTTAAGAAAATGAGATGTATGGAACCCCACAGCTTAGCATGTATGACAACTGGAATAAGACTTGGTGAGAGACTTTTGCACTCAACAAAACAGTGTGCAGCCAGCTGAGTCTGCTGTTGTGCAGCAAACAAGTCAGTTACGCACATAAGAGCTATTGAGGGACCACTGTACCAAAACCAACTAAACATCATTAACGCTTGGCTGAAACTGAGATCACTCTTACCCTATATATCAGCATAATACCATACCTATGTACATGTTTAATGCTAGCTAGCTTATTAAGAGGTCATTCAGAAAGCTACCTCAGGATTATCATCTCAGAGGTGCTGAGAAGGCTGACAGCTCTTCAGCAGTAGTCTGGCAATTGCTGGTCAGTGACAGCTAATGAAATGAGCTGGGCCCACTCCAGGAGCTGGCTGATATTCTGTGGCCTCACAGGAATGAAACAAGGGGTAGATAAGGGAGTGGTGCATGGGAGGAGTAATACAATACTGAGTCTAGATTGATAAAGGAGGTTGGCATGTCCTTCTTTCTTCACTATGAAACTGCCTGACATCTCCTACTTAGTTTTATTCCTTGTCCTGCTGCAGCTAACCTAAACCTGCCCAGGAAGTTACACAGTGTCTTGCGTGGGAGAACAGGGAAGCTGTGATTTGTGGCCCCTTGTACTCATTACTATTAACACCCCTCCTCCAAACCAATACATAATACCCAAGTCTGTCTACTTTTTCTCAGCACACTGCCAACATCTCTCACTATCAACCTGCAGGTGAACGCATGCAGTGAAATCTGCAACAGAAGGCTCCTTCATCATTTTCAGGCCCTCCCCAATGTTGCTTGACTGCTCTAGCCCCATTCGTTGCTGTCACAGCACTGAAGGGATACATGCAGAAGGAACCATGCACTTAACAAGCAGGATGCCCAGTTTATCTTGCTGCAGTCAACATCATCTTGGAAAAGTGTATTTGATTACAGAGGAAGCAGGAAAAAATTACGGACTGATGTCCATGCAACTAACAAGCCAGCCTGTTACTTCCATGTGCAAAGAACTGCTTCATCTATAAACCTGCCCAAAAAATGGGAGAACTAGCTCTAGTCTCACTTTACAATACACAATACCAAACAATGGAACTTCCATGTCCTACTCTCTCTTAATTTCAGTGGCCTGATTTATCTAGATGTCAGTTCCCTTTTCTCATGAATAAACAACAGATCCAAAATGCAAGGTTTTGTAACATGCATTTGGGACGCTGAGGGCTAACAAAAGCTCCTATTTACTCAAAAGCACACTTACGACCTGTGTACAGCAAACACCGTAGCCAGCTGTAGAGCTCTAGATTTCATCCTCAGACCAGAGTCCCACAGAACTAATGCACTCTCCTTCAGTCCCTCAATCAAGCACCTAGTCTCTCCAACGCCAGAGGAATCTCCCTCTCTGCTGCAGAATTCTGTACTGGCACATTACAGTTACTTGAGCATTACTTGTCCTTACAGGGCAAGCCTTCAATAAGAGAGGAGAGTAATTTCTTCACCAGAACTTTCCCCTCTGCTAAGCTAGCACAAATTCTTCGTGAACAGCACCCCTCTTTCTGCAAGAACAGAAGCGCCACCTCACTTAAGTGCTCATGACATAATGCTGACTTTGGTTGTTTGCTGCAGGATTGAATTCCAGCATGTCAGCTAGAAAGAGTTCTTCTCTTTCCCATTTGTTAAGCTGTAAATTATCCTTCCCTTTTGTCACCCCAATCCTTGCTACTGAAAGAATCCTTCAACTGAAAGAAACTGGAGCTGCTAATGCTTTCAGGGCCTTGAATTCATCTTCACTTTGGGCTATACATTCCAGCACATTTATCTGTAAAGGTATTAAAAGCCTGTGTGTACTCTTGTTACAGTAATACAAAAAAGCCCTTTCCTGCTCCAGGCATGAACACAGGGCAAAAACCTAAAAAGGCCTTTGGATCTCAAAAAAGGGTCACATACCCTAGCACAAGTAACACTTACCTCTAGTACCCTTTGCTTAGGTGCTGACACATACCAAAGATGCTGCTTGCAGTAAAGGCAGACTCAGCCCTCTGCTGGTTATCATTTATTCAAAGAGGGTTTTTTAATTTTTATTTTTTTTAAATCTGGGTAACTTCTGATTGCAGCAGAAGAGGGAAGGCTAAAACCAGGCAAGATGACAAACTATAGCTCAGTAAATCAAATTATGTTGCCCTGCAAAGCAGTTCCACACAAACTCCTATATTACTGACACTGCAGCTCTTGAGGTAGCAACAGGGCTTCTGCATACAGCACAAAGCAAGCATGTGGACAGGGATTTGAGTTGCAAACTACAGGTCAGTTATTCTGGTTTTAACGAACAATGTGGTTTTGAGAAAGATACTGTTACATGTTGAAGACACGTAACTTCCTGTGTCTGCAGCTTGGGAACTGCAGAGACCTGTGGGTGCCTCAGTTTAGGCTGTGAATAAACAAACCTGGAAGACAAAGATGAGACCAAATCCCAGTGACTGGAGGAAGGGTGATGAGAGCTTTCTCCATCTTCTATTAATACAGTTATTCCAAAAATCTTCCTTATGCTGGTTAAGATTAAAGGCTTATACCCCAAGAAAATTAAGCCAAATTGCAAGAAACTGCTCCAAACTGACTTGGAGGGCTCCATGTCTATGCGGTTTGAGAAGAAAGGTGCTCTTGCAGAGAAAGCCAAGAGCCAGTTTGCAAGCCTCAACCTCAACTGGCAGACTTCATCCCAGTTAGTTTCAGCTGAGCTTGGCAACAGTGAAGGCAGAGCCTTGCCTGCACATTGCCTGGCTGAGGGGTGGGACTGTTCCTAGACAACAGCTTTGTACTTGGAGATGGAAGGCACAGAATCAATAAACCATTCCAGTGATGCCACAGTTACGAGAAAGGATCTGTCCCTCACAGCTCTGGCTGGCCTGTACAGAAAGGGCAGTATCACAGATTCTTTGCCATTATTCCAGTCCTTTGTTCTGTAAATTTTGTTCTGCATATAGCTGAGGGTAAAAAACACGGAGCTCCTTAAAGGAGGCATCTGTTTACAGCATCTGACAGAAGTCCAACAGAGCTGGTCTGCCAAGACCAGGCTGCATGTCCAAGCAGCTATCTCAAGATATTTTATACTCTATTTAATCTCTCACCTTGCTTGCTATGTACAAAGAGCACATGGACTATTCAGGGTTGTCTGGGACAAGGAACTGGCTTATTTTAATACTGGAACAAATTAAAAATTACACAGCTGAAGCAAGAGACAACACCCTCACTTGCAAAAAATAACAAAAGTTAAAAAAACCCAAAGAAATTACTAAAGCCAGACTAGCACACACCCAAATTAGAAAAATGCAGCAGCGTTCAGGTGAAAGATGATGAGTAAACTAAATTCAAGTACATTAAATTATTCTCACTGAGAAATTAATGTACTTAGACAAAATTCCCAGTTACACTACTTATTACTGGCTTCTGTCCTAACCATGGAAGTGAGCAGCACCTGTAACTTCTGAAGACATTACAAGATCAGAGCTGGCTGTTGAGCTGCTAGTGGATTCTAAAACCAGTCTGTTACTGTAATGCTGTGACTGAAGGTACCCAGCAGCTCTACAGTTTGCTGTTCATGTACGTGCTAGCAGCAGACATCTCATCCGTAATTCACAGAAGTCTGGCCCAGGCTTCCTTAGCCCCCCTGGCACGCTGGGTTTTTCACCATACCATGCAAAACACAGCTTAGGGAGACGCACAGTCGTCATCCTGTGGAAACGCTATCCTTTCCCCTCCAATGCTAGATGAGATCTTGTTCCACAAGTGACTCTCAGTGTGATTATGCAGCAGTCCTACCATGCCCTGGGTGGGTGGTGAGCCCAGATATACACTACTCTAACCAACAAGCCTTCAACCTCCTCCTCTTTCCCATCCATTCACTCTGGTGCACCTGTATTAAATTACCATTAAAAACACTTCTTTAAACTAGCATAAGCCTTCAGGGCACTGAAGACATTAAGTCACTTCCCTCTTTCCTTGTCAGCCAAGAACTGTGCCAAAACCACAGTGGTTTTCTGTGGTATTCTTAAAAGAACTGATAAAACCCCTTTGCTCCCATCATGAAAGCTGATAGTGGCACAGCACTCAATCTCATCTCAGCAAGTACTTTACTACCTTTCCTCGGGCACAGAAACAGAATGAAATCTGCACAGCAGTTTTCTTTTCCCTATGTGGGATAAACTGGCCAGATTAGAAAACCCCATCAGAAGTCAGTCTGGTTTCACCTCCCAAAATTCATTTATGAATGTGGCTCGAAGGCTACCCTTTACCCTGGATCACACAGACAACTCTGCATTAACAGATGCTTACAGCAGGGACCTTAAACAGACAGCTTTGATGTATTCATGGTATACACTAACTGTATACTCTGCATGATGAGGGCTTCTGCTCATATCTGGCAGCCTGCAAATCTTATCAGTTCTGTACCTTCTGGAGTCTGAGTCCAGAGTGGCTGTGATTCCATCTGAAGTGCTGTAGAACCTTCCTAAAAACCATGACTTTTGTCATACAAGCTGTTGATTAAGGTGAACCTCTGCAACACAATAACTAAAACAGCGTGCTTACTTCTACAAAACAACCTGTACTCTGAATAGTTATCATTAAGCTGCACACCAAAGGCCCATAAGGTGAGATCAGGATGTAGCAAGCAAACAACTACAGTCACATCACCTCCAACTGTAACTCAAGTCACTAAAGCCGAAAAAAAAATACTTTTGCCCTGACATTTTAGTTAAAGTAAATGTAAAGTTTTTCATATTCTGAAAAACTTTTCACTATTATGTGATAAACTTCTGCTATGAAGTTTGCTATACCTCATATCTCATATACCAGTATTAGTAAAGCAAGAGAGTAACAGAAAGACTTACCAGGACTCCAAGCCAAGTTCAAGATTTATTAGAAATATATCCCATAGATTTACCTCCAACACACGTCAATTTTACTACACTTCCTCCTAGCAGAACCTTCTTCTACAAAGACGTAACACAACTTTCAGAGCAGACTCTTAAGAGAATAATACAGTAATGTTCTAGTCTTGTAACTACTCCAGGTATCACTCAGATTACAGATTTTGGATTTGCTAAAAGGAAATGAGGGTTCACGCAGAGGTTTTTGCTAATGCAGTCATCTTTTATCATTAGATTCCTTGGAAAACTCAAGGCTTAACGATTTGAACACTTCTGAACAGTTCATTCAAACAGAAAGTTTAGTGACAAGGGTGAGCATGCTGCAAGCAGGCGGTTTTCATGAGCATGTCTCCCAGATACAGCTCTGCCAAAGCAACAGGTCCCTGCCCCTGGCAGCTTTGTCACCGTCATGCTCCCAGACACCATCATGGCCACAGACTTCAGAGCTGCACGGTTTGTCAAAGTGCTCCCAGCCTGTACCAGGCAGAATCAGCTGGGTCAGTATAAGCAGTTTTGTTGCTGGTCTGAACTAACCACTGCTCATTTTGTAAGAAGAAAATTATAAAACACTACCAACTGCTCTGCCGGCAAATAAGCGACAGCAACTGGCATCTGAGGGCAAACAACTCTGATGTCAGCACTGCATCTGGAAGACACCATCTATCCAGAATACTACAATATGCTCCTCTTTCTTCCCCCCCAAAGCAAGGGAAAATCATAAACACAAAATAAACTGTGAAGCATATCTGGAACACACATTTTGTCATGCATCATCTACATCTAGTTCAGAGTACCTTTTAGGACAGACCCTATGGCACACCCTTCTCTTAGAAAAAACTCAACCAGCAATACTGTATCTTCAAAAAAAGTCAGTATCTTCCCTGCATCACCTACCTACAGAAGACGAAGCTCCTGGCACAGTTACCACAAACACTTCACTGCACAAAGTGAAAAGCAGCATTAAAACACCAGTTACCTCTAGCAATAGTGCTACAGGATGTCTTTACTGCAAAAGATATTTAACTCGATTATTTAAGATAATCGAGTTAATCCTACTGGATTGAGAAAAGCCAAAGTGTACAATAAAACTTAACTGCTCTGTCCCTACTGTTGCAAACAGAGGATTTGACTCCACAGCAAATGACCATCAGGCTGGCTGTAGAGGCTCCCCCTCTCTCATGCCAGCACTGGTATGCCTGGGTGAGCGTTGTCACCAGGAGGCCCAGAGGAATGTGCAGTTGGGAAAAAAGGACTGACCTTTTAGTGCACTCCTAAAAGTATCAGTTCTGCCACGCTGTAACTCTGCACCCAGTAAGATGGAACATGCTCACCAGAGTGTGCTTTTTAACAAAACTGAAGGTTTAGGACTTGAAGAGAGTTAATCATTAGACAAGCAGAAACTTTGCACATATTTGAGTGTCCTAAGGCAAAAACATCAAATAAATGAAAAATACAGCATGCAAAACGCCCTGCAAGTGTTTTCTTTCTTGTCGTAAGGCTAAGACAGTACAAAGAGAAGTATTATCTTGTAATCTGCATCTCTGAATGCTATTTGGCATCCTGACAGATTCCATCTTTATTAGTTCATTGCTTGAATTACCTAACTGCTGAATTTTATTAAAATAGATTTCAGCTCCCTAGAAGTATAGAGACTATTTAATTTAACATTAAAAGATCATTCAAAAAGATGACTTCTGTTAAGAACCTTTCTATTTAACATTGCTCTTTAGAAGTCTTGCAGGGTCCAGGACATTTACAGTACCATCTGCAGTAGTTTTTACCCAATACAAATACATTTGTATGCACTGCATGTGTAAACACATAAGCTATAGTCATTTTTTTTTCTACACACATTAGCACAGAAATAGCTTCCTTTTACACATATATACAAGCACCACCTCAGTGATTCTAAGATTTAAAGAAGTGGATTTTTTTTTCCTTATTTGAGCTTTCTGCACTTCGAGCATCAGAATACAACCAGCATTTAGCAGAGCCTATAAAAGGGAGGAGGAAACCATGAACTGCCTTATCCTGCTCAGCAGTTAAGTGATTTGATTGGCTTCTTGTTGGGCAGGGTCTCCACGGGGAGAGCAGTACAAGGCAGCCACTCATCACATTATAGATCAAACGGTTCAAGCCCTCAGTGCTTTATTAGTTCTCACATCCTACTTCAAAGCTTTCCACTTCAGGAGGCCTCAATTCACCTCTCAGCAAAGTTGGTGCAAGAAAAGAACAAACCTGTCTATGACTGTGACAAGCTGGCATAAAAATGTCTCCCTCAGAACAGCAGGTGCTGATGCTACACAGGAAGAGAACTTACCACCTTCCTCAACCTGAGCGGCCTATGGTGGTGTCTGCAAAGGGCAAAAAAAAAAAGACAAAGCGATTTAAATCCCATGCAAATTAAAAGAAAATTTCACATATTCTCCACAAAGATCATTAACACACTACCAAGTTCAGCACAGGTTTCCCCCAAAGTATTAGCAATCTCCAGCAATTAACATTTTTTTCTAAACCTCTGCCGCCTTCCCCTGCCCTCACACTCTCCAGACACCACCAGCATGTGGCACTGCAGATGCCGCGAATTGAAGGAGCAGGCTGCTGAGCGGATCCCCCACAGACACCGTGTGGGGAATGAGGGAACCGCCACGCTGAAAGCCTTCTGCTCCCCTCTGGGCCTCAGGACCAGGGGTGGGGGCAGCGCCCACCACCCTGGCGCCGTCCCTCACCTACCACGAAGCTTCCAGCAAACAAGATGGCTCCTTGGAGAGGCCACCTTGGGCAACGTCCAGCGCCACGAGCCGCCATCTCTCAAGGGCTGCTCCTCCTGCCAATCAGCGCGTCAGCCTATCAGAGATCGCTCTGGGACCAGCGGGCTCTGCCCCCCACTCCTCAGAGAGGAAGAGGGGGCCATAACCGCTACTGAGGCGGCGGCCCGCCCTGCCCGGCTTCCCTGGGGCAAGCAAGTGCATCCGGCAGCGTTTCCCTCTTTGCAGCCGTACAAGGAAGGGCCTGCAGAAGTCAGGGTGCTCTGCATTGCCCCTGCTCAACTAAATCAATCTCAGAGAATCATCTGCATGTTAATCTTCAAAGTCATCTCAGTTCTACTCATCTCGTGTGAGAAAACACTTGACTTTAAATGTTACACCCACGTCAGGCAACAAATACGGTTTCTTAATGGGGGCAATCATGCTTTTGTCACAGTTCTTGCTGTAACTGGACTGCAGCTGTGTGGCCAGATTATCCTAAGAAAAAGCCTTCTGTACAGGATTACACTTTGTCCTATTTCATTAGCATGCAGAAAATGCAGCAAAATCAAATTCTCATTCCTCAAAGCAATTATGGACGTGCAGCAGTAAATTCTCACAAACATTTAAAGGTTTTCGTATGCGGAGTCCTTGATTGTCTTTGACAATACAGAAGGAATATTACTGAACATTAAAAAAGGAGGGCGGGAGAAAAAAAGTTAAATATAAAGCAATCCTTACTGTGCACAAGATGCCACATTTTCGTTATTTTTTTATTTAAGAAGGAGCTTCAGTCGGCACTAGCTGCCTTGTTCAATCAGGGCACCAGGCACACGGCTGGGGTAAGCCGCACGCCGTCCCCTCTCCCACCAAGGGCTGAAAAACCTCGCCGGATTAAGCTCTTACGTTAGGCACCTCTGTGAAAGTGTCTAAAGTTAGGCTGGATGAACACGAGCCAAGCTGTTGAACAGATGGAGTGAAATCCTCCTCTTGATAACAGGAACTTTATATCACTGCCATGGATAAGAAGGGCAGCTAAAAAAAAGTCAGGGAGGTAGTTATATAAATTTCAAGAAGGCTTACCAGCAACGCTTAAAGGTAAAACTTTCTTATAGATCTTGAATATCCACTTCCAGCTGCAGACCCTGAGCAGCCAAGTTCTACAAAAAAATGAGATGGTAACACTAGAGCTACCACACTACCAGGCCTTAGGAACTTAATGATGCAGCACAAACATGCAAAGCATTAGGAAAGCTGGAGCCTCGAGCACATGAGACTTAAAACCCAGCATCAGAGTGGCACTTATCTTGAGTTCAGTGCACAAAACCAGCCAAGAGGTATATGTGAACAGAGGTGATTGACTTCCAGCAAATAACTAGCCGTCTTATTAATGCCAAAAATGTTACCAAATATACTCATTCCTTTTCGCTTACAGGTCTGTAAAACAGTTCTCCTTATTAGCAACTCAGACTGAACATATTTTCACCTTGGTTATTCATAGTCTTGAACATCTGCAAATTAATCTTCCTAACTTAAAAATTACCTGCTTCCTTGTGTTTCACATGTAATTGTGCTTCAAAAGATGCACGTCTCATCACAGGAACCATTTTTCTTAATTTGCTGTGGATATTTCGGATAGAGTTGGATGTGAAATACACTGGTAAGATTTATTTTCGAGCACTAAAATCCTTCAGATAGATATCTAAAATAATCCATAATGACTGGAAACGGGCTATAAAAAGTTTCCTATAAAATGCTGTGAAGCAGTAAGTTTCTCATTATATATGTTGCATTGCCATGCTAAAATGGGGAGTATATGCTGCATGCAATTTTGAGGTAATGTTTACTTAGAGAGTAGAAGAGATCTGAACAATGAAGCAACTTTTCCCCTCCCTGTAAGTACCTCATTTTTGGAGGAAAGTACAGTATTACACAATTTCCCAGTCCCTTTGGGGTAGACAAGTAGATGAAGTGCTTTGGGCTTGGGTTGTTTCTTCCTCTCCCCTATTTACTTTCAAACTTTCTCCAAAAGTTGTAATTACTCAGAAATTGCAGAGTTGATGTTACCAAGGGATTGCACCTCTGTGAAAGACAAAGCAGCAATGACTATGCAACAAGCTTATAATGCATTCTCTTAAAGCACAAGTATGATTAGAAAAGTGACAGCGTGGTAACAGCCTCCTAGAGCAGGGCTGCTTTCGGAGTCACCTTTAGTCATCTTGGTGACAAAATACATTTTTACTCCTTGTTATCTCTGCAGAACACACAGAGCTAGGGGAGCCTGTGCTGCACTGCGACCCAATTAGTGCAGTCATCCAGTTGCACAGCTAACCCCTACCTTCTGCTACAACTAGAAAATCCTACTGAAGATGACGTGAACAACACTTGACCCCACAGAATTTGTTAGTGATGATGATAAGCAGAGCTAGCCTACATGTACTTTGCAGATCCAAGTAGAATTTGGAGAGCCATGGGGAAAAAAAAAAAAAAAAGTTCTAAATTGGACATGTTTGAGAAATACTGAGTCACAAGCCTTAAGCTGCACAAGGTCATTTTTGCAGCTTCTTTTTTCAAAACAAACCCTATATTTTATTATATAAAGCAGTGTTGGCAACACTAAGAATATGCAGTCTTTTTTAGCAAAGCCCTTTGCGGCATGACTAGTTCTGGTCTTAGAGGAGCTTGCAGATGCTACTGTTTCTACTTTAAGAAGAGAATTCGTTTTATATTGCAAAATATTTAATTAATTTCCTGTTAAAATGAAATGAAACAACAAAATAGTTATACAATTTTACTAGTTTATATTTCAATTCATAAAGTATACACACTGCAACTATGCTACCACAATGTCCACGCATCTAATATTGATGGAGATACAGGTTTGTTTTTTTTTTTTTTGGTATTAAACAATAGAGATAATGTATGGAGTTAAGGAAAAAAGCTTGGACATAGCATGTTCTATTTTGTAGTTACAGAGTACATTAGCTAGCATTAGTACAGTAAACAAGAAAAAGGTAGAAATACAAAATAAATGAAATATCTTTATATACAAACCAGTGCCTCTTATTGTAACCAGCTTATACTCACACTGCACACAAAATTTATCCACGGATGCAATAGCATAACACAAACCATTATAAATTAAAAAATTACAAGGTGCAAAACTCCATTCTACAGCTTTCTGGTGAGAACTCAAGACAATCCAATGAATAAGAAATCCAAGCACGTTTAGCACCTATTAGTGCAACTGCATCAAGCGTGAAAAATGACCTACACAACTTCTGAACATGTTACCAGGGAAGCCAGTTGGACAGCTATAAATGCTCGCAGCTACACTCACGCGGTGATTTTTGCCTCATATATATCTCAGTTTATTGTTTCTTTGTCCCATTCATACCTATGTGCAAAACTAAATCCTGGAAGCTTTTTCAGAGCTTCACAGAAGGCTTGCTACAGCCGGGTAAAAACAAACAAAAACAAAACAAAAAAACTGACAAAAAAACAGACAAAAAGACTCAAATGTCAGACCATCCACATAATTAGTACTTATTAGCAGTCCTGGTGTTGGGGATTTTAACGCTGTTGATATGTGGATTGAACAATATGACACAGAAGTGAAACGGAAATTTGCCAAGAATTCTGATTTTCTTGTCTAGCACTTAGACAAGTCTCCCAGCCTCAGGTTGCGAATTTGTTTGGCAGCCCATGCCAAAAAAGCCCAGAGTTGCATAGAATTGATTAGTAACAGAAAGACATGCCAAACACAGAGAGATGGATGCTGCATCTACTAAAAAAAAGTGGGGTTGCTCGACAGGAATGCTGAAATCATCCCCATTCATAAAGGAAAACATGTTCACCACCTACTCTCCATATCCTACCTCTGGGGACTGCTTTCTGGCACTGATGTAGGTCTTGCTAAAGTTGTCTTTTTTTGTTGTTGTTTGTTTTCTCATTTTTTCCTGTTTTTTTTCCTTTTTTTTTTTTTATTTTGTTAGTGACACTTTTCCTTTCAAATAAAATATTAAAAAAGGTTATAACTGTAAAAAAACCTATCATATGTAAACTTAACAATTAGGGTTTGGTAAGTTCTCGTACCTAGTTTGTGAAAAGCCTCCAGCCAGACAGCAGAATGGAGTGTTTCTCTGAAGAGCTTCAATCTAGCTACATCACCTGTTAAATATCAGTAGTATGAAGATCCCATGTCTAGCAATAAAACCTTTCTTGTGTTTCCATCCTCTTTATCATTGACCTATTCAAATCCTGACATGCTGTGTTTCTATTTTATTTACATTCTGGTCCTCTCATGTCACAGAATTAAACATCTGGCCAAGGAAGGCAACAAAAGGTGTTGTGTTAAGAAGGTGTGTTTGTCAGAACTGTTTTTCAACAAGTCTCTTTTCCTTGGACTCCAGTCACTGTTTTTATAGAGCTTATTGTTCTGTTGAACCATGTTTTCTTTGCAGCTTGTACTTCATTCAGTGCCAGACCCAAATGGTGCTCCAAATCCTGCAAACAGAAGAGTAATTTCATTAATTTGTTATGTACTCACAGTGCAAGGTTATATGAGTTAAACTTATAAGGCTCTAGGACATCTATAATCTCTTGGCCACTTTAGAAGCTAAACAAGTCTTACATTAATTAAAAGTAGCACAACAAGCTGATGAAGAAAAAAAAAAAAGCTTTGAAAAGCAAAACAAGACTTGTGTCATTGCCCTTAGTGAAACACTCAGCTTTCTGTAGTACATCTAAACCCTTTAATTCTTTCCCA
Organism: Phaethon aethereus; assembly: GCF_964289735.1. Taxonomy (NCBI): domain Eukaryota; kingdom Metazoa; phylum Chordata; class Aves; order Phaethontiformes; family Phaethontidae; genus Phaethon; species Phaethon aethereus. Next base: position 10,969,224 of record NC_138596.1, on the reverse strand, counting down.
TCTGAGAAAGAGCTATTCCCACAGGAAGTGGACTTTCTACAAACTAATTTTTATGTTTCTGTGAACTGGCATACCAGTTTTAGTCTAAATGAATAACGTTGTCATATTTTACAGAAATATCTCAGATACCTGGAGTGCTTTCCAATCATATTTTAAGAAACATGTCTAACACTTGTCTCATCTTACTTCTTCATTTAACATGGAGTGTGAGATAAAGAAATGCATGACTCAGTACTTTGTCAGAACTTGGATTTCTTCCAAGAAGTTGCAGAAGATCAGTCAGTAAGTACTGCACTGCAGCCAGGCAGATGTCTGGAAGTTGTAGTAGCTGGTAAATACAGTTCATGCAATTTCAATTATTTTGTCTGCATACACTAAGTTTCAGACCCAATGTTTGGTGAAATAACCCATGCAGGAAATAGCAGGTTAGAGTTTTAACCAACAGGATCTGTTGCAATCCCTGTATATGACACAGATTTTTCTAGGAATGCAGACATACCATACAGACTACAAAATGAACCTCCAAAGCATTACCTGTATTTTACATTCCGCCTCCACAAGCTGCAACTTGGTCTGGGCCAGCTCAAGCTCCATTTCCCTCAGCTGGTTTTTCAGCGTTTCCTTCTCCTCATCTGTGTCCTCATCTGAACCGTCCTTGGCAGAACTAGCAACCTTCACACGGCCTTCTTTATTGAAGAACTCCCGGCAATGCTCACAGTCATCCACTTTTTGCTAAAGTAAATACCTGATTGTGAATGCTTGCATTGAAGTGCTGGTGATATGATCAAAGCCTTTTCCTACCTCTGCTCTGGAAGAGCAGCACAACATGAGAGGGACCACTAATGACTTGCAAACTCAGGAACTTCTGGGGAAGCACAGCCAAGCAGGAACTCCAGCCACCCCTAGATTTATGGGCTCTGGAAAACACTGCTCTATTTTTGGGAAAACAGTATTGCTACCATAATGGGCTCTGTACTGCCTACATGTTACTTTATGGTAAAAAACAGTCAGAGAAATCTCCTCCAGAAAAGAAGACCCCTCAAAAAAATAAACAGCCCAGCATCGACATTAGTATGTAAGCAATATAGCATGGGAGAGAGCTAACAACTACTCATCTCTTCTCCAAGATCTCCCCCTTATAATCTTCTTCCCAAAACTGTAAGTCACTAAGGTACTCTTTTTCAGCCACCATTTTAGTAATGAAATAAATGGTGTGCTTTCTGCTATGATTTTGCTAAGAGACTTAAACATTGTAGACTGTGGATCTATCTGGTCTCTTACCCGTATTTTCTCAATTTCAGCTTTATTTGCTGTTTGTTGCTTTTCCAGTCGCTCACTCAGCTGGGAACAAATCTGACAAGCAAAATTATGTTACCAGACCATTTATAAATGTAAATTTCCTCCCAAATGAATGCTAAAGCACAAATAAATGCTACAGGACTATTAACATGGATAGACTGAGGGCTCTCAGAAACCCAGGAAAATTGGGATGCTGCATTAAGTTGTCTCATCGTACACATTCTCATTCTCTACATAGTATTCTTCTATGCCCAAAGGAGAAGTTTCAACATAAGTTATGAGCAGTTTGGCCTTGCTAAATAAGTCAGAAAAGGTTAGGAATAGCATGGCTCTTTTTGTTGCCTTTCGGATAAAAGAACTAGGGAACACAGCCAGAGTAGTAAAAAAACCCATTTAATTCCTCAAGACCTGTGTGATGCAGACTTAAGAATGTTTTGAAGGTTATGGGCTCACTAAAAAGATACATGAATTTGCTCCCTTGATACCTTATGATCAGTAGCTTGAATTTCAAAGCAAAATCTTTGAAAGGAAAGAAGCATCTTTTTTATTTCTTAAGAAATTTCTTAAATTTCTTATTTCTTTATTTCTTATTTTTATTTCTTAAGTGCAGTTACCATTTGATTGAAGAAAGGAAGTGGGGAGAGTACCTTTTTTTGGAATGAGGTGAACCTTTGATATACAAGAGCCCATATGATCAGCATTAGGCTGTAACTGATGCTGTGGTGACTGATGACCTACAAATACCTACATCAGGGGCAAACAGAACTGACCACCAAGCACCAGGATCTCAGCAACAGAAAATGCAAAACCAGCCACATGCTTCCCATTTAAAATAGCTAATAACTCTCCTCGAATGTATGGCATAGATTACACTTATTTCCAGAAATCTCCTAAAATACCTGAGAAAGTCTTGCAATTTGATAGCAAACCACATGATCATTAAGTTGTATTTACCTGTTTGTAGTCGCCAATAATAGAGCTGTTCTTTTTGATCTCTGACTCCGCCTTATCTAGTTCCCTACGACACATTTCCTTCAGCTGTAGGAAAAAAAAGTGTAGGGTTTATATATTTTTACAGTCTGAAAAACAAGCGGCTGGTATTTGCTCCTCCTTAGCCTCACTGCTTTCACACAAGCCTATACTCTACACCAGGGAATAATGATTTAGCTCAGCTCCATGCAGACAAGGAAGAGCTGGACTTTGGTGGCCATCATTGTTGTAAAAATTGACTAGCTTAAGAGAAGAAAGTATTAAAAAAAAGTGCTGACAGCTGAAGTCCTATACTGCCTGCCTGTGCAGCAATCTCTGGCACACTCTGCGCCTTCATGATTTCAAGTTAAAAATTCACAACCCTATGAAGCACCTGGCAAGAAAGTGAAGAATTCTGCTTTGCTGACATCCTTTACACTACAGAAGAGGGACAAACATGACTTAGAACATTAAACCCTTCCCACACTTGTCACTTTTTTTTTCCCCCCTCAATTTCTGTACTGCACAGAAATGTGAAAATGACAGAAATGCCCCTAACCTGAGCCGATTCTTCTTCTAGGCGCCTCTTTTCTTCTTCTGCATCAATCAACTTCTGTTTGGTCATTAGCAGTTCCTTATTCAGAGCATCTGCCTTTTCCTCTGCCTGAAACACAAAGCGTGGAATACAGCACTAAAGAGAGGCTTTCTTACTGTGCCAAAGCTGCTAGGCAGCCATGGGCACAGGCTCCAGCAGGACACAGCCAAAATAGCAGTCTTTTCATTCATGTTAATGAGGGTCTGTTCATTGTTATTAGTAACAATAAAACTTTATTCTGAAAATTATTTTTCTAGAAATTACCATCTGCAATGGCACAGCAGCAACAAATAGACTCCATCTCTCCAAAACTCCTCATTTAATTCAGTGATTAGCTTTAACAAAACTGGAATGGGGATTGCTCCAGAGAAATCCAGTAACAGAAATAAGATTTGCTTTCTTATCCAGACTGGAAGTTGACCAATACATTTTGAAGACAACAAAAGGCACAGAACACAACGTTCAAGATCAATAAAAGACTATAACCAGCTTAAACCTAAGTTCAATTTGCAAACATTCAACCTTGCAATGAAAACAGAATTAATGAAAAATGCATCTAGAGCATTTAAAAAAAACTCTATGACACCTACCAGTGGATGTGATACCACAGTCTTTATTACGTCACCCAGAAAATACTGCATGAAAAAACTTAGCTGCCAAAGCAAACATAAGAGTCAGACCCCTCTCTCCTTTCATTCTTAAAGAAAAGAGATGTCCCAGCGGAAACTATACAATCCTTTTTTACCTGCAGCTTTTTAAGAATAAAGATATATCATTAAAAAATCTTGGGTTCTTCATAAACCACTGAAAACTCTCTCTGCTAAGTTAAGATACCTTTTCCTGTCTTATACACAGCAACACAGTACTTCCCAATAGGTGTATGAATTCTACATAAAAATAGATCAATAACTCACTGATATATAAAATCTTCAGAAAGTAGCTGTACCAATTCCTTTCAAAGGAAGAAAATCAAAAAGTGAATTTTAGACCCTTAAAGTCCTGCTGATCCTTTAAAATAGATAGCAAAGGCAAAGAGAACATCTTTTCATTATACATGGTTTTTAAGCTGTTTTAAAGTTAAAGAAAACTGGGATGTGGGAGTCCAACAACAGTATAAAAATGAAGCCTATTTTCTGGTCTAGTGTAAAGGATATTAAGGAAATTCTTGTATTTCCAAATGCTTTGCTTTGATCTTTCAGGCTGCAAGATTTCAGACGTGCCATGAAGCTATTAGAAAAGGTGGGTTAAACAATGTCCTTCGGTACTTCTCTTTCAGGACATCTGGCTAGTAGAACTTATCATTTCAGGATCCAATTAGAAGAATTAATCAGGGTCCTGAAGTAGGATCAAACCTACCTATCTCCTCCTGGGGGATAACCCAAATGCAGCCAACATAATTTACCATCTTTGAAAGCATGACTGTTATATATCCAATGAGGTATCTCAAAGATTTGCTTAATTTTGTTCCTCTCTCAGCTCTCCATTTAAACGAATCACTGTAAAAGCATAACTGTGTCTCATACAGGCTCAAGCAGCCACAAACAACAGTTAAGAGCTGATACAAAAAGCTTCTTCGGTACATTTTTTTGCTGGAGTCCACCCCCTGAGAGCAACCGCCGGGCAGGCTGCATAGCCTTCTATGAGCTGTCTTTAATGAAGTGAAAAAGCATTGGCAACAGAAGCGCATTCTAGAAGCAGGGTTTTCACAAAGCATTGGTGTGTTCACTTCCTGTGATTCATAGGTTTTAACACTAAAGAGCAGTAAACATAATAAACCTGAAAGTCATAAATGAAACCTCATTAAAAGCAATATTCACCCATTACCATCAACATTTACTATGAATATTTTTCCAACAGCACGTTTCCAGGAGACCATGGGAAACCTTAAATTCTCTGAAGCAGATACGCTGAAACATTTTAAAGCCTGTAAACTCCTGCACCGTATGATTTTCAAAAGTCATTTTCCTTTGAGATTTCAGACATATATTTATCTTGGTACAGAACAAGAATGGCAAAACACAAGCACTTGAACTCTTCCCCTCATCTCCCCAAGCAGACAGACTAGATGTGTTCTAGCCTACCACATGCACTACAAACACCAGTATCTTTGTGTCTCTGCATGTCCTGTAAAAAAAAAAAAAAAAGCATATCCTAATAACATCTCCCCAACATGAGTATTTAAGGAAGGGAATGGGACAGCAAGCTTAAAAAAAAAAAATCCCATAACACAAAGCAAACCCAAAGTTTCCTCCTGAGAGCCCTACTGATAGGGGAAGCAACCCAGGATGATGAGTTCGCATGGGCAGATTTCAACAAGCCAAATGGAAACCACAGTAACATTTTCAGAGTTGCCTAAGGTACCCGAGAACCTCATTGCACCGAGAGCCAGACAGACTCAGACTTGCAAATTTATTAGCCATTTTGCAAAAGCCTGTCTGCTGTGAGGTCTTATTCATAAGAATACCAGTTGAAGGAAAACAGAATACAGCATCCATGTTATTATCTCTGTGACAATTCAAATACTCGCTCCTGCTAGACTTTCTTTTAATATACATAGAGGAGAAAGCAACTACTCAAGTACAGGCTCAGAACCTCTCCTCTCCCTCAAATTACTGTGAATGCTTTTCAGAGTAATTAGTACTTCAGTCGCCAGTCCTGTTTCCCGTAGACCTCTGGCACAGGCCTATATTTCATCAGTCTGCAATAAGGACATGGGGGAAAGAATCCTATCCTACACAAATAAAAAATACTCCATGTATCTCCTCTCCGATGAGTGCAGTAATGAGGAATTAGCCCCAGAACCTTGTCTCCACTAGACAGCATAAAGACATGGCTTACATTGTCTAAATCTTTTCGCAGAGCAATCTTGCTGGTCACCAGTTCATGTGCAAGATCATCATTTTCTTGCTCAAGCCTCATGTTTGCTTCCTGTAGGCGCCGGTTCTCACGCTGTGGAAAACAACAAAAGTAGTCAAGAGAAAGGTCTACCCAGGTGTTTGTGTATAAAACACAATGCTTACTGTGCCTAAGCACAAATGCCTACCCTGTATCTTAAGTATGCAAAGACAACTCTACCCGCACGAAATTCAGTGTGGACAAAACTAGCTAGCCATATTGTAAATATAAAATAAAGCAAACAAATTATTAGCTTTGAGAAGAAACCACACATAAATAACTGCTCAGCATTACTTGTTGAGCTATAGAAATGTTTTTGAAGATGGCAAAAGTAGGGGTGTCATTCTGCCATCAATACCTTGCCAGGAGCTTCCTACAAGTACTGATTTTCTTGGCTCAAAATAGAATTTGCATGCTGGAAACAGGTGACAGAGGAGGACCCTGGGAAAACCACTCTATTCTCCCTCCTGTTAACAACTCCCAGCACACAGACAGATATTAAAGAAAGTTTACATTAAATTCTTCAGCTGAAAATACATGAATTTATGTATGTAGGTGTGTGTTATTGTGTTATGTATATGCATACCTAATTTTACATTTAAAATTTATTCCTATATAATATTTATTTGATAAATAAAATCTTTATAAAATTATATACTTACCATAACATACATAATTTGAAATTAGGGAGAGGAGTGAAGGCAGGATTATAATCAATGGAAAGCAGAGTTATAATCAGTTAAGTATTTTCTTTCTGTTCATGCCTTTTGATCATGTTGTTGATCATGTTTTGATCAGCATGTTACACGAGTGCTAGAAGTGGGCTCTAGTGAAACAGCTGTATAAGCCTAAATATAAACTCGTACTATTCCTTTTTTTCATTGTGAAGGTAGGATCACAACAACCCCGTCCTGATTAACATTGCCAATATATAAATTCACTTCATGTTCATGTAGCTGATTCCCCTGTTGTATCCAAATTTGTCACAAAATGAAAACAGCTCAAAGAAAAAGGAGTCAAAGCAGGAACTTCCTGCAGGTACTGTGTGTTAAATCAGACCGGAGTAGGTAAGCGTTACCTCAAATCTTTCTATAGGATCCTCCTGTTGAGCTTGCTGCTCTCTCATGGTATGATATTCCTTTTCATATTTCTTCAGTTTCTTCTGGCTAATCTAAATTAAAGCAGCCCATTAGTTCCTGCCCAGAACATCAACAAAAGAACACAATTCACAAAGGGTTATGGTATAAGCTTTAGGCAACTCCTGCCTTCTACAAAACACACGATTATGAGTATCAAACCCTTAGACATGGTCAAAAATTCTTTTCCACTCAGTATAATGACAGAAGCATCCCTTCCTCTTGTCCTTTTGTGGAACATAGAAGAGTTTTTGAAAAGCATCCACAGGAGCATCGTACCTGAGTTTTCCTTGGTGCTGCGCAGCTATTTGATGCTCCAAATACTACAGTGGCTTAGCATAATAGATTGCCTTGAAACCCACAAAAAGTGTTTAGTTTTTGAACTAGCGTGATGCTGAGGTTTCTTCAGCTTCTTTTTCAGCTGCAACATTTATCATCATGCAGAAGTATTTGGTTTACTTTACATGAGACTGCAAATGCTCAAAGGGCAAGTGCAGGCTCAGCTGACATTTCTGCTGGTGTCACTCAAGCTCAGTAGAAAACAGTCCAGTCCCAGAGCTGCCTAGATGCCTCGGCAAGCAGCGACAGCTCGGAAGCACGTATGCTCTGTCCCCTAATGCTCCAGGATTCAGAAGACTGGAATTCTGTCCTCAGCTCTGACAGACACACAACACTAGGAAACTGACTCTCTCAGGGTCCCAGTTTCCCCTTCTCTGAGAAGGGACAGAAAGGTGGTGTTGAATTCAATATTTTTTGCACAGTGTTCAAGTCTTACAGGGACAGAGAACACAAAAGAACCTGTAACAGATCCTGACCAGCATCTTTCCTGGTGTCACCTGTCAGCTGTGCCAGATGCTACAACGGTTTAGCAACATAGACCATGCCAAGACCACGGTGAGCATTTCACATGCAAGTTAGTATGCATCTAAATTAAATCTCTAGTATTAAAAGTTGCTGCTGAACCTTTATTTTCAGTAAGCCACATAGATTAAAAAGCCATGGCTATGTTTTCCTCTTTAACAAAGCCTTGACTGGGAAACATGTTAAACAAATTTTACAAGTATAAAGGACAGGCAGAATGGAAAACATGTTTAGTTTCTCTTATCTTTGGTTTTATCATTAACAACCTTACTTGACATGAACTGTAGAAAACTGGTAGCTAGGCTCCCTCTAGTGAGAGCTGCACAGAAACATTTCACCCTACTTCAGTTGACATTTTTTTTGGAGATGCCAGCCCATTTAACTGGAGTCAGTCCAGCCACATCACAACTGCAGAAATTATTCTTACTAAGCACTCCAGACAAACATGAAGAGCATTAACCCTTTACTGACAATGAAGCCAGTAACTTCAGCAGATTGTTTCACTGCTATGCCCCTGCTGAAAGACTCCCCAAATTATTTGGTTTCATACACCAAATCTCAAGCTATGTAAAGATTAGATCTTGAGAATTGAGGCACCCAGCCATGTGAGAGAGAAAAGGAAAGCAGGCACACTATTGTGTTTTCAGCTTCTACTTTTCTGAGTACCTTAATCCAGTTTTGCCTCTTGATACCAATAACAAGGTGATCCTGAGAAAATTTGCCATTGTTGCTGATTCTGGATGTTGGAGCCTTAGAGGGAACCGTGCCCTGGGGAAGCCAGCAAGGCCTTTGCGTTTGCATGGTGATAGAAAGCAGAAATGAACACTGAAGTCCCACCACAGTTTTTCAGGGGCACAGGAGGTAGCAGTAACTCTCTTAACATTTGACTGCAACACTGAGGAGTAACTTTAAGACTCCAGTGTTGTCTCAACCTGATCATTTACTGACCTGCTTGCCAGCAGAATGCTGTTGTAATCACAATGCCTTAGCCAGGCTACTTCTCCCTTACTATAAATAATTTATTTTGACATCAGGCTCTTTTCTGCTCAAAAACACTTCCAGATACAGAGCTGGAGATTTCTACTGACAGCAAAGGGCTTATATTTTAGGTCAAAGAAAGAAATTCATGTGCAGCACTCCCACCAGGGGCAACACACATGGATGTCATACAGAAGTGTTCAGCATCTGTGCAGAGCCCAGTAGTGCAGCCTGTACTTTCTCCATAACCTCCCATTTAATCCCCCCCAAAACACAGAGCACGCAAGGAAGCAGTGGACAACCTTGCTGTACACCACTCACAGAAGACTTGTTTGCTTTAACTACTTCACACAGCACTGGGAATGCAGGGAATTTTGGCAGACTGGGAAAAGGAATGAGTTGTTGTTCGGAAACATGAAAGGCAAATGCACTCATTACACATGATCTTAACCAGATGCATGTGCAACGTCTAATCTATGGCTAATGTTAAATGATTGGAGAACTAAAATAGCTTACTGTCTTGATTACTCTGTAATTTCTGCACTAGTTTCATAGAAGATATGCTTGAACTCTGCAGAATACTGTTATGCGTACTGCTACTACACTAGGAGTACAAGATGCCTTGAATGTTAACATATTAGGGAAGTTGTGTACTTATGCACTGATGTTACAAGGAATTCCTCTAGGGAATTTCAAGGAAAAAGGATACTTTGAACCATAGCAAGGTAGTTGACTAAAAACTAATCTACATGAAACTGTAAAGAAAGCATGACAGCTTCTTTAAAATACACCAAGTAAATTATTAAAGTTCCATTTTAGAACAGTACACACCAAACTCTAGTTTCTATTCTGTTCAAAAGAAACCTCCTATAAGGACCAGAGATGACATGTTATTGTGATACATGGTTTCTGTTATGTAAAGTCAGAAGTCTAATTATCATCAGTGTTTCCAAAACATTGGCTGTATGAACAGTTAATCAATGATTTGTGGGAGAAGTCAAACAGCTGTTGACGACCACATTGAAAGACAGTCTAGATTAGCCTGGTAGCCTTAAAACACCTTCACAGAAAGTAGTAGGTACTTACAAAAGATTCATGTTCAGAAACATCTGCACACCAAACACTGTACAGTACATCAGAGCTTGGCTTCCAACCCGAATGTCTTAGCACTTGTTTCCAGTACCCAAATGAAAGTCCAAGAAGGAAGCCAATACTGTAAACCTCCCACATGGGCTGCTCAGAAAAAACAATGCTTTTTTGCATTATTAAAAACTTCAGCTAACTGTGGCAGCTCTAGACAACACACAACTCAGCACTTTAGTTTCAGTAGACACCCTTTAGACTACAAAGATCATAACAGATTAATATGTTATTGTCAGCTACCTACACTGCAAGTGAAATAGTCTTGAATGGGAAAATAACTTAAAATGCTTTTTAAAAAAGCAGCATACATCCCCCACCATAAAGCAGTGACAAATCCAAACCTCACACAGGGAATACATAAGCCCCAAGGTCATTTCCCTAGCTTAACTTGTAAGAAATTTTAAATGCCAAATCATATTCCTTCATATCCCTAGAAGACCTGTAAATCTATCAATGTATTTTTGCTCCCTATTGCAGCACGTAAGTCACATGCACCCACAATTAAAAATAGCTATTTTCTGTCTGAAAGATTACATTCTGTTTCTGCACCATTCACTCTGTTTTAAATGAAACCTCCCCACTACCTCTCAATGAAAGATACTACCCTGTTTGCAGCTACTACTGGAGAAATATCTCATCAAAGAACTGCAGAGATGTCTGCAACTGTTTTATACTAGTGCCATTGGTCATTTAAGTGGGTTTGGGGTTTGGGGGTTTTTTTGGTTTTTTTTAAGTAGTCTGATTTTTAGTAGCACTGAATATTGCACTGAAAAAACTCTGGGTTTGAGTTCTCCAGGTGGGCCCATACCACTCTAGAAATCTTGGAGCTCTATTGCATTTCACTGTAAAGCACCTGCAATGTTATTTGCATTTGGACAAGTGAGTTGCAAAGTTACACATGGAGACAGAAATTGTACGCATTAAAGATACATTTGCAGTTGCACCACATTTTTACCTTCATATTACATGCTAATTCCATCAGCTTTTTTGCGTTTTCTTCTGAACGGTACCTCTTGGGCAGCTGTACACGGAAGAACTTTAAAGCCCCTTCAAAGTCAGTGAGTAACAAATCATCCTTGGTAGTCTAGGGACAAGGAAAGAAAAGCCAGTAATTGCAAGCAGATTTTGGACAATTACTGAATTCCCAGGGATAATAAAGCAACAGCAGTTTTATAAAGCTCCAAGAACATAACTACTTTTTAACTTTCTGCAAATAGTGTTTGTTTCTATTTCTGCAACCTTCTATTTCTCCGCCACCCCCCTCCAAAAGCACTGCACTCTACAGAGCACGCCAGGCAACAAGCACATTAATAGAGGAAGTTGTTAGCTTTTCAAAAAGAAACATAATATTTTTGTAACAGGCATCTTAATTTTTTTATATGGTGCGTGATAATGCATAAAACAAAATGTAACATTGCATACTCACTTTTAATAATCCCAGTGCAACATTAAAGATAACACTTATTCCCTGGAGAGAAAATAATGACAAAATAAATTAATTTTTCAGTATTTACAAGACTGGATATTAATTTATTTGGTAGGTTTTGTTGTTTGTCTAGTTTCCGTGAAAAGGAGAACCAGGATACAAATGTCACCAGGTGCTATATTAAATCAAAGGCCCAGAGAATGACTTTGCAAACAATTAGGAAAGTATCTTTACTGGATAGACATTATGGATAGCAAAACAATGTTTCAACACAGGTTTTACTATCTTCTTACTAGTTTAAAACGCTGAAATTATGAAGGCACTGTTGTGTATTTTATTTTTTAGTGACCAGTTGGTCAGTTCAAGATAATTTAATTTGCATATAGAAACTTCTGAAAACACTGGATTCAAATGCAGCAATATAAACAACCATATATTCAGTTATGGTATTAAAAAATTGGGATAATTTGTGTCATGAAATAGAAAGTGACTCACTTTAGGACAGAGACCACATCATCTATTTTGCCACTACTCATTAAAAGTGTTTTATTTATATTGTCCGATTAAATACAAACAGTTCCTATGGTCAATAGTAGCATACACCTTCTTAATCAAGACACAGTGCTCATCTTATTTCAAGATTCTGTCTTTTTTTCCCATTAAATTATTCTTTCACTACTATTTTAAAATGATAAAAAGACCTTAAAACTTCACTATGAACACATTTACTATTTATGAATTGAAAATGTATTTCTAAACAAATAGACCTGATTTTCTTGATACCATCTGTTGCTTTCTAGTACATTGGCACATAGAGAAAGCAAGCAGCAGACAGATACAGAGTAAAAACATTGACCAGGACATTTATGAATGCTGAAACCCTTCAGTAAAGGAAACGCAGACAAACTGCCACTTCACAGTCACACCTGCAGATCCAATGCAGAACGGATGCATAACCAGTGAGTAAAAAAGCAACCCACTAAATAACTCAGGGATGCTTCAGTACAAAATGTGATTTGACCCAAATTACACTACTTACCAGCATACTTCCAAATATACTGTTCTAAACTTGATTACATAGAAAATCTCAGAAACTCTCAATAATTTTTTTCTCTAAATATATGATGTGAAGTATAACAGGAGAAAGAGCTCCAAGCTTGTTAGATTACCGGCATGACAGTTAGCTGGGCAACTTTATACACAATGGCCTCCATGCAATAATATTCTAGGAAAAAAGTAGTTATCACTGGATATAATACAATTTAACAACAGAGAAATCCATTTGTATATTAACTCTCATCCCATGAGCACTGTACAGAATCTTACATAGATTCAACAGTGTTATAAGAAACAGGAGATTATAATCTTTTATACAGATATTTATCCCTAATTTGTATCTTTAAAATGCTGAGAACTCTTTTTCATTGCAGAAACGTTAAGAATTCTACATAAAAGTAATTATCACATGCCTAGCTTTGAAAGAACAGATAGTAACAAGGACATGAATCAAGATAGTGAGAAACTGTCAAAGTTGCTAGCAGTACAAGTCTCCAGTTATAACACATACCTCACACAAGAGTAAGTCAATAATATGGAAGACCATGTAGAGAGGGAATTTTGCAGTGAACAGTGTAAGGAACCACTGGGAAGCATACATGTGCGCTTCAAGGCTAATGTCCAGAAAGTGGTTATACAGATCAGGAATGTATTCCTAATGATAAAAACAACACAAATACTGAAAGTTAATTTATACTATTTTGGAACTGTAGCTGAAATCCCAAAGTAACAGAAAAAATCAGGGTAGAGTGACAATCTGTGCAGCAAGGCAGGTTTCTGTATCCACCCATGCCTGACAAGACAGCTGCCTGACATGCTAAAGGACTTTCTATGGATGCCGAAGGTTTGACCTGACATGGATGCTCAGAAGGACACTGTATCCCATGCGCAATGGGTCCAACCTCCAAGCTCTCATCTTCACAGGAAACTCAGCCAGTGGATGTGCTGACACTGCAAAGCCACTCTGCAATGTGCCTGCAGTGAGCTCCAAAGTCACTGGTGTGCCAGGCCACACGAGAGCCACTCCAATGGGTCAGACATGTCTGCCTTCAATCTTACTGCTGCACAGTAAGCAGCACCAGACTGGTCTCGAGTCAACATTCTCTCTTCTTTAAAAACCTCCAATATGGGTAGTCCTCACACTTCATCCTTACTAAGAGGTTACAAACACTATTTACATATATGATAAACAGCTAGTTTTGAATTGCAGGCTCTGATCCATTCCCTTCACGCAAGTTTGAACACCTACCTGCATGAGGCGCTCCAGCTGATAGAACTTGCAATGCAAATCTTCAAAGTTTTGTTTGAAAAGTTCCCTGAGTCCATAATCAAACATGATTTTGACCAGAACACTGAAAGCTTGCTCCTCAGGCATCTGTGAGAGAGGAAAGTGTATTTATCACAGAGCATTTAAATCTTTCATATCAGTTCCATTTGCCCTTACCTCCCTTCTCCCTCTTATAAGAAAAACCAAATTGTCACTACTTTTTAAGCTGGCCCTATCCAGTTTAAAAGTAAATAATATTAACACACAAAATGAGGTCTAGTGTTGCAAATGGTGTTTCATTCTTATTCTGTGGAATAAACCATCTCCCAATCACCCAACTAAAAATAAATCTTTCAGGTGTTAAGCCCAAATCAGTTTCTTGGTGTCTTTGTTCCAAATCATGTCAGAAACAGAATCCTACAGATTTTGAACAGCCTAACCCCCGTCACCTACATAACAAAGACGGATGCAGTATTACTAGGTGATGTTAAACAGGATCCTTCCCTTATTCTTTATTTACCTTTTCAAATGACATTATAACATTTGATGTTTGTTTTTTTATTAGATGGCATAAATAAGACAGACCAGTAACTGCTAACAAAAGTTCCAGATATCACAACTCAGCATTGGTTTGGGAAAAGTTCAATATCCCTTTCCTGCCAAAAACTGAAGAAACACTCATCATGGCTCATCAGTGCTTAGACATTTTTCCCTGACATCAAAATTCAGTTTTCATACTTCCACAGTAAAGTCTGACTTCAGGTCAATCACTTGTTCCTGTAAAGGACAGAACATCCATCTCAAGTATTCTATTATTAATCTGCAGATGGAGTTTGTTAAAGCTGAAAACTTTGCTGAGACATTCCAAACTGGTAGTGAAGGACTCACAGAAACTTAATTTCCTTTTCTGTAACATTTCTTTTTAATCTTTATTTTTCACACTCAAAAGGCAGACTTCAAAGAGAATCAAAAAAAAAAAAAAATTCTTTGAAATTTAGCCTTTTTAAATGCATATATTATTCCCAGAAGCAACAGCTATTGTTAAAGAACTCTAGAATAATGCACAGTTCATTCTTGATAGTGGGTCTCTCTAATGCAATGGATATTAAAAAAATGGACATATGACAATGAAAAAGCTAAAAGAAAACATGTCTATTTCAGTAAAAGTGTTCAGTTCTCTTTTCAGAAAGTATCACCCTTCTTGATCTGATTTAGTGTAGTAATACAGAATTAATTGCTTATCAAGTAAATATTTCAGATTACAGTTACAAAGAACTAAAAGGTTATTATCATTAATCATTTGGATTTTGTTTCAAAAGAATGGAGTTTACGATCTCTTCTATATCCTCCACTAACTGTACAACATTATGGAAATACTCCACTGAAGACCAGACTTCCTTTTCCACCAAAAACTGCAGGGAAGTCTTCATACTTAGTTCTCTCTGGTAGCAACAATCACTAAAAAGCAGCTGGGGAAAAAAAAAAAATCTCAAAACACTACTGGACTTCAGAACTCTGTTCAGTTTCAACTACCCACGCTTGCAACAGAAACGCTGAAAAAAAGCAGACCTTTCTTTAAAAAAGAATGGCCTATAAATAATTTGTACAGATCTCCAATTCTCTCATATTTCCCAAGTGCGAGTGAATCTAAAACTTTTGCTTCTGACATACAATAACCGTAAATCTCTCTATCTTCTGAACATGCAAGCAATTAAAGGATATGAGTCGGATGAGATCCTTTCTACCAACAACAAAGTTTAAAAAAGCCTAATTGAGTATCTTTTAAAAAAAATAAAATATTATTGTATCCTTCACTAAGCTCCCAAACCAAGAAGCACAAAGGCCTAGAATGCAGTAGCCCATGTAGGCAGCGTACTACGTTCAAAGCACTGAGACCTAATAAACTGACAGGCCATCAATGTCATAAATGCACTTCTGTGTATACAAGACACATGGCAATTACCATCCATATTTCTGACTGATTCCAATAGAAACGTCTTCTAAAAAGCTTACATCTGACCTTGAGACCCTTTAACAGAAACATTTACAGTGTTGCCTTATACACAAATTCCATGCCTACTAGCGACCAAGAGTACAAGCCTGTAGTGTTTCAAATGGAAGGGGTCCTGAAACAGAAACACAGTGACATGAACACTGACTGTAAGACAAGAGTCATTACAAATACCACAGTAAGTTTTAAACAGTATAGTCTTCTCTGTCTAAAATCACATTATTATTGACCAACATAAGTGGATATGTGGCTTGCAACCCTGGTACAGGAGTTACCAACGTTTGTTCTAGGCAAAGTGGAGCAATATTTAGTCTTAAGCTTAAAACAAATGGGGGGGGAAAACCCACCACTTACATGTAGAAGCAGCACAGCAGCAAGAAATGATTGGCCTTGACAGTAACCAATCTCTTCATCATAGACAGAGTAGGCCTAAAAAAAAGAATCAAGACTTTACAGTGTATCTGTCTTGAGCTACAAACACAAAGAAACAAAACACTGCACTGAACATAGCTCCATAAAATTTTCGCAAGGTGCATCAGTTACTATTCTAATGAAGGGATAACCTGTATGAAAATCGAACTGTGATATATAGTGGCAGTGGCTGGTTACAGTGATGCACCAAGACCGCTGCAGCCTATTAAACCACTTATCTGAGTGCTTTTACCGCTGAACAGGTGCTACAGGGACATTAGCAAGAGGGAGAAACAGTAGGAACACAAAAGAAAGAGTGCTGGAAGCTTAAAACATTCCAGTTGAGATAACCGAATACAACAACAAGCTGTCCATTTTTGATAATTTCTTCCTTTTAATAAGCAACTTCAATGCATGCCTATGGCTTTATAACATTTATGGGAGGTACATAGTTATCCCCAGTTTTAAAGACAACTACATATAAGACAGCAGCTTATGGCGTACGTTACACATAAAGGACACACCCAACATGCAACAGCAAGAGGCAACAGCAGCATGATTTCCTCCATGTGTCCCTAACTTTGCACGCACAACTTAGACAATACTGACAACTAGGGAGCATGCTGCAGCCAAAGGTGAGCTGCTCCTGATCAGTATGGAATTAGCCCTCATTTCCATCATAGCATATCATTCGTCCAGCTTGATCCAAGTTGACATGTCTGGAATCACATGAAGTCTCGGTACCAAACACCTTCGTGTTCAGGAATCCAGAAAGGCATATTACTTCAGGTCTCCTATCTGAATGGCACTATGACCAGCTAAACATCTAAAACGAAGAACTGAGTCTAGGTTGAGAACTGAACTAGGCTGAGTCTAGTGCCAGAGTCTGCCTCCATGATATGGTTAACAGTAAGACATGCACATTCTTCCCAAGTAACAGTTAAACATCTGTTAAATGCTGTTAAAGTTAGGAAAACCAGTCAAGTAGAATTTAAAGAATACCTTGCATATTTTGTACAGGGAGTCCTGGCCATCTCCCCCAGTATCTTTAAAATAATCATGAGCAGGGAACGTTCGATTGATGTCTCGGGTGATAGCACTGTCTTGTGGAGACTCCTATTAGGACAAAAAAAAAAATTAAAATGTAAATTAAAACACATCAAAAGAATATAAATTGCAGTATGCTAGGACTGAGAGTTAGGGGATTGGCATTGTGTTCTGTGCAATGTTCTAAATTTAACAAAACACAGTCTACTTAACCAGAACAGGCTGCCTGCAGGCTGGCAGCTCCAGATCACAGTCTTGATAGATTTGGTTACCTAAGCACATCTGGGAATGGTCAGGGAGTGGCATAAAAAGCACACACTCAAAAGTGATCCAGGACATTGCAACACAGACAGCCGCCTTCCCCTGGAGACTTCTGAATGTGAAAACTGCCCAGTTCTTTTATCTCACAACTACAGAGAGTAACCATCAATTGTAAGAAGCTGCATGCTGCTGTCCAAAATGCTGTCCCTTAGTTTCAGCTAGAGAAATCTCTATTCATCCCTTCCCCAGAATTAGACAATAGAACAGTAAAAAACTGAGTACAAGTCCAAGAAAGACAGCATCATATAGCAAAGCATAATAGAACGCAGGGACAGGTGCCTGTATGAGCTGGGCATTTCAACATGAGGAGATGGAACTTTGTTCTCCACATTGCTCTAATGCAATCCGTTTCAGATGCCTTAGACATTTGGAAAGCTGAACAATAACAAATAGCATACAATTACGAAAACCAGTAAATGTGAACAATGGACTGAAAAGACCAATTGGAAGAAACACCAAGCAAGCCTGCATCAAGGGCAAGTCCTACACAAAAGGCAGTGAAAACTCCTGGTAGGGATGAAAGGAATTTGACAAAGCATAATAAATACAGTAAACAGTAAAAGGGAAACTTAGGGCCTTTTCCTCCTGACTTTTATCTAAATGGTTTAAACACCAAATGATCTCCATGAAATTAGTTGGCAATACTGGCCTCAAATAGCCCACCCTATTAGGAATTGTCAGTATTGCTGAGGATGGCTTAGAAGGAATCCGAGTCCTACCTTGGAGACGTATCCTCAAAAAAGGTTTCCAGAATATGGAAGGAGGAGGTTTGTGTCAGGCACATCATGAGAAGCCATAAGCATTTGTGAACAATGTCCAGCTTAACCTAATCTGCCCTCTACAACAGATTCATGTTCCGAATAGGAAAATAAGCAGCTGCCATTCCTACACTGAGCTCTTCTTGGCTCTCTGTCAGTATTAGACATGTGACTACGTGAGATGTTCTGATCCATCTCATGCAGTTCAGTTTGAAACTATTTCTAGGGTAGTCATTTAAGCCAGAGCTCACAGCACAGCAAGGAAAAGTGTCCTTTGAAACAGAAAGAACTACCCTCCCCCATTATCAAATGAACTAATTTGCTTATTTAGGAAGCCAGTGGAAACAGCTCATACACATCATACATCCTCCTTTAACAGAGAAAACAACAATAAGAAATACATAGTTTAAAAACACACACCAAACGGTGACAAAAATCAAAAAATTACTACGCAGGCACACAGAAAGCAGCTGTCAAAAGATTTGTACCGTTCCCAAAACCTTCACTTTACAGGGAACATTTATGCGAATGGGAAGACTAAGCAGCTTCTTCCATGTGGATGGAAATGGGCTGATGAAAGAGGCTGTGAAGTCCCCATCGCCACAGGTGTTCAAGTCTCAACTCAACAAGGCTGTGAGCAACCTGACCTGATAAGAACTGCTTTGAGCAGAGGGCTGGACTAGATGACCTCCGAAAGTCCCTGCCAACCCAAGTTATTCTATAAGTAGCATACCACAGAAATCGCTCACTCAAGCTGTCTTTAAAACACTTAATTTACCCAGCATCTGGTAGGCAATTGTAGCGTGCCTTCTGAATCTGAAATTGTGCTCGCCATGTTGAATTAGAAAAATCTGAATTGACCTCTACAATTTCAGAACTATTTCTACAGTTTTATGCCATATTTTGTGACTTCTGATTATTCAGATTTCAGCTTTTGTATGGATGTGTTTCACCATAATGCCTTGTACCTTTTGAGGCAGCCAAGATCCACCTGTTATCTAGCTGATTACTATAAGTGTTGCTATTAACCAAATTGCCAAAATAAAACAGAAACCAAAGCCCTCTGTCTGTAGCTATTTTTTTGCCTACGAATGGTCCCTCTTTCCACTATTTAAAAGATTGCTTGCTTGGGCAGTTAATGAGAGCAAGAGCTCCTTGGTAGTGGGAATCATCTGAAAAGATGCTACAATGATCATTAAGCAACCGTTGCTAGTGAAAGGGTCAGAGGTTCCCTGGTTAGGTGGTGGCTTCCCTGGCAAAGACTGAACACAGAAATTAAAAAGTCAGTCTTCTCACATGTGAGATTACCATGTAGCAGTGCCCAGGCTAACACTGCAAACACACAAGATGCTCTGTGGAAGCAAAACAGAAGAGATGTTTTATTTTTAAAAAAAGTTTTACTATGTCCAAATAACCCATACTTCTGTTAGACAAATGGGAAAAAAAAGGTTAGAAGTAAAATAGTTAGTACAAAAGTGCATGATGTAATCAGTGTGAAGATCATTAAATACAGCGTTTAGTTGATCATCTTCTTCACAAAACAATTTTGCAAACAAGACCAAAATTACCACAGTGTGCTTGATTTTCTCTTCTGATTTCAATCCAAGGTTAATGCTCCTCTCTGTGGCTTAATACAGACATTTCATTAGCAAAGCATTACACTGCTATTACAATCAAGTTATTGGATTGTCTGGGAAATTATATCAGTAGTACTGTTCAGCTTTTCGATTTGATAATAATTAACATGCCAAAGAGGTCTGTCTCATTATAAGGAAATCAGAAACAAACAAAATCCTACGCTAAATAAGTTTCATGTAACTATAAGCCTTTTAAGTCAGCAAAGAGAAGTAAGATAATGGCTAGCTCTACTTCAGCTAGTTTTGCAAGTAGAGAAAGACAAAGCTCAGAAACAATTCTGGAAACTTTAAAGCATGTGAATACAATCTTAGTGATAACCTTCAGTTTCTTTAAAAGTTTGCAAGACTGAATTACAGTGAAGTACTCTGCTTTGCAAGAGCACAGGTACTGCTCACTGCCAACGTCAGTCTGCAGCACCAAGCAAGTGGCTTGCCTGAGTGGTACCTGCGCTCCGCTGCAATGGCAAAATAACCTTAGATCCACTTGATTTTTAATCCACTTATTAAATAGCAGAGACCAAAGCATCTGGTTGGAAACTCTTAGGATAGGCTTCTCAAACAAGTCACTCATTATGGCTAAAGAGAACTAATTAGTGGTCTCTCTCTAGCTTTGCGTGACTTGTTCAGCGCTGGACTCCTGTGTTTCAGTACAATTCTTCAAGTAATCTGTAACGCTAGTTCCTGCAGCTGAAGCATAGCTTCAGGAGAGAAAAATTAACGGAAATGATAAGGTTTAAAAAATGTTTTTCAAACCATGGCTTTGAAATCTCCCCATTAGTACAAACTGCTGCAATCCAAGCATTGTGTAACCTTTTCTTTACTCCTATTTTTATACCTTGCTGTGAGAATTGGCTCAATGGGCAATTTCTCATGCTTTCAGGGGACTGGGAACTGAAGGAAACCCTTCTGAACCCACACCCTTCACAAACTGGGATTGAAAAATAGAAAGCTAAGAATGACAGGAAGAAAAAGAAAGTAATAAAGAAAACAGAATGGAAAACAGCCATGAGAACTGATGCAAGTGTAGTGAGATTAAAATTCTCACAACAGTTCACTGGTCAGAAGGAAAGCAGGAAAATGTAGATGCTCAGACTAAGAACATACCCTTCCTCACCCTCTTTTATGCACTTTAAAATATTAGTGAAGTTACAATGAAACCTTCATCTCCAGTTGATTTAAAAAAGAAACTATGTGAGTAATTATGGAAACCAAAATGCAGTCCAGAAGATAAAAGCTCACCCATTGTATTAGCCTGTATATAAAAACATACTGGTTCCTACCTCCTCAACTGGACACACTTAAAAGACATTTTCCTTGTATTTTTGTGATCTTCCGGGAACCATCCCAAGATCTGCAAACCTTATCATGCAGTTACAACCTCGATCAACATCTTCAGACTGAGACTGTTACTTCAGAAGCTTTTTCTGTAGCTTAAGTCACAACTAAAAGACAAGGAAGAGAAGGAATTCCCAGTACCTCTTCATGGGGCTGATCTGCTTGCAGTTTTCAGCAGCTCAGGTTTATTCCTCCTAATCCACTACTTAAACCCAAGAAGATGAAGAAACAGCAGCAAAGAATTGCTGAAAGGACAAGGTCTGTGATGAAAAAAACCTGAAATAAGAAATCTCCAGAGAAACAGAGGAAGGTTGCCTGCTGGAAATGGCTTGCCACCCAAAGATCAACTCCTGTCTTACCAGGCTACTGGAGAAATCTGATGGGGGTATAAAACCTAAAGCCTTTACCTAGACACAGGTTGACTTCAAAATTGACATAAAAATGGAAAAACTGTGAGGCCCACACTTCAGATTCCCCCCTGCCCACACCCCCAGAATGATTCAAAACATGGAAGTTTACTCACTGGGGAGAGTTACCTGACATCCACCACAAAAAACAACTTCTGCTTAATTCTCACTCTTGCCACAGTGGGATCGATTGTCACATGGCTATTATTTCTTAGGAAGGTCCCACTGACTTTGCAAGGATTTTGTCACACAGTCAGAGATTACTGTGAGAAGGGTCGAGAGTCTCAACCGATCAGTGGCATTTTTACCTACTTTGCCCAGGGCCAGATCAGCACGTGACATGCTGTTGCAAGGCATCTCTGTGCAAGGCATAGACAAGCCATTCACGAGAGCAACAAGCCAGCTGACAGCTTTCAGCAGTTGCAACAAGCAGAAAAAGCCAAAACTCTCTGAAACTTTCACGGGCAGCAACAAGGGTAATATTACACAACGGGGATAAGTTATTTTGAGCAGATCTGTACATTTTAAGTACATCTGAAAATACTAAAAGGTCTTTTGATAGCGTGTCACCAGGTCTATTTTGCAGGTTGATGGCATTCCCAAAATTACTTTTAATAAGCACTATTTACACTCACTTTTACACAGAGTGCATTTCCTGCATTTGCCTTTGACCAAACCACTGTGAGAAGGTTTCACTAAAAAGAATTACACCTGTTACTAAGACCTTAAGGAAATCTCACAAAACCCACTTTCAAAACAATGTGCTTGTTAACTTCTCACAAGAAATGCTGCTCGTAGAATATAAGTGTTACCTGGAGTTAGTATTTACCGAGAACATTCACAAATAAATGGTATTTGTGGAAAAAACCCTGAATACTTCAGATAAATTCAGAATGGTTAGACAGCTGCAATTTGATACAATAGTGCATTGATACAGCATATTTTCAGGCCAAATATGGCAATATAGTGCAATTCTAAAAATAAAAGTGAATCCCTTGTGATATCCAGCCCTTTCGCTGTGTTTGTTTCCTTTTAGGGCTCAAGTTTCCCACAGGAAAATTATAGAGACAAGTTTGCCTACAGTGCCCTACATCATGTATGGATAAAGCATAAACAGAAAACGCACGCTGGAAGGTTTTCCTGCTCTTGGCAATTACGTACAAGCCAGACTATTTAGAGCAATCAAGATAAGATGAAAAAACCCCACCCACTCCCAAACGAACATACCTTTACCAGCACAGTTACATAAAAGTCATCCGAGACAAGACGTGAAAACATGTGACGTATCATTTATTTCTTAAATGTATTTATGATCCATTCAGACCTTTCAAATAAAGTGTACAAGTGCATTTCAGAATAAAAAACTACACTCTTCACACAGCTCTGTAGAACACTACATTTCATGAAGAAACTTGAAGCAAAAAACTTCCTATTAAACCACCCATGCATCCTTTGGCTACAATAATATCACTGATCAACAAGTACTGCTATTAAATTCTGAGTTTCCCTTTAAAGAGAAGGAGCATCCTAAAATATGCTTCCCCTTCCAGAGGCCTCTCTTTAAAGAGAGAATACTAAATAAATTAGCTAGGCTTTTAGGCAAAACAGTAAGGCTACTTAGTACTGTTGATGCATGATCCATATATTTGGAGAACAGGCAATCCTAGGCTATGTGAAATGCGTCAACAGCCCTTGAAATTTTAGTAGTATCAAGATTACATCAATCCAGAACAAATGGCAGACAAAAATGTAACCAGTGGAACAATCACTGAATAATGTGCAGTTTCTCTTAGGATGGGAAATGCTGATAACAGATTCAGAAAAGTGTTTATAAAATTCGCTAAGAACCACATTGATATTCTTAAAATTACATATTTTACAAAGCCCTAAACTATGTGACTGTACAATTACTACTGTGTTAAGTTGCTTGTTTTAAAATACACATACATGTATTTTACATGGGTGTGTGTATGTATACATGTATTTTAAAACTAGCAATTTAACATGGCAGTACTTGTACAGTCTCACAGTACACATATATATATTATGTATGTACATCTACATCAAAAAGGAAACAAGCCAAGAGATGTATGACACAGCTGGGGTACAGATCACCTCAAAGGGAATAATACATTTCTTTGAGTTTTAATAGCTCATAACAAAACTACCTCTCGGAAGTAATTATGCAAAGAGTTAGAACCAGATATTTACATGCTGCCGATTTACCTAGTTCCATTTAATGTTTAAAAATATGCAAGTACTATTTTAAAATTGGTAACATTTGTCATTTTTGGCTCAACTGTAGTTTTTCTCATCATTAGTCTTAGTTGAAAAATTAGCTACAGAATAGTCTATTAAAATGATGGGGTAGAAGAACCCCTCTCCCCTGTATTTTAACAGCAATTCTGAGTTGGCACAAAACACGTAATTCTGGAGCCACAGCAAAAACTCTTCCTCAGCTGCCTTGCATATCAAAACACCCATCTGCACCATCTCCCCCTTTGCAGAGTACAAAACAGAGCAAACCCAGGCAGAGATGAGGAACATCGAGGAGCCCAGACTGACACCCTGATACTCCCCACTGTGTCAGAATAAAACACAGCATTAGAGAGTCTTAAGGGTAGGATTGGCTCTAATTCACCTGTTTGCTTTTCTAATCTGCTTGGAAGATTTTTCTCCTGTAGTTCTTCATAGCAGGGGTTTCACACTCACGCCTCTTTCTCATCGTTTAATACGAAACAATTTCTAGCATTAAAAGGTGCACAAAGTTCTTAGAAACACACACATACACATTCTTACATGTGATTTTGTCTATTCTTGGCCTTTTCACTGACACAGGAAAAAACTACCAGTTGTAACACTACTCGTGTAAGGAGCTGGACTGTCTCCCAAACAAAACTCCTCATAACGACCCTCTGACAAATGCCAAATCTCCACAGAACGCATTGAAACAATCTCACCAGTGGCTTCTGCTGTCCCAGTGACTGTGAAGGCGCAAGGAGACCGGTGGGACACAAGGAAAAGCAAGCATCCTTTAGAAGTAAGATCGCTCCACTGTATTTCATTCAGCAAAGCAACCTAAAATCACATGCACACATAGCCTCCCATGCTTGCAGTTTAATTGTAAACAGCATGTGGGGGAAAAAAGCAATTAAAAAAGGTACTAATACAATTTTGAAATCCCTGAAGAAAAGACATACCCACGAGTATTAAGAACAGTAAAAAAGCTCATCATTAGCAATTACAAACTCGTTTCCATCCTGTTGCATTCATTAGAGGAATACAAAATTTAATCTAGTGTTTACATGCTAGAGTTACAACAGAAACTAGATTTCAAAGGTTACATAGGGAGAGAAATTTATCAGCATAGGAACTTGCAAAACACTGTGCTGTACAGCATTTCTAAAGACAAGTCTGTGAAGACAATACATGCGATTGCAAATCCTTTCAGACGGTTCAAAAGTGTGGCTGGAGGTAATGCTGCTTCCTGTTATCTGGAAGGATTAACTGCACCATTACTTTTAGTAGGTTTTAATGATAACAATTTATCGTCAAGAAATACCTAACCCCTCAAAAACTGAGGTGATCAGAAACACACAGGTACCTTAGAGCCCTCAGGGTTTTATTTCTTTTGTACACTAAACATCAATTCTTTTGACAGAATCTACAGAAAATGTTTTAAAAAAACGTTTTTATGAAATACTTTTAATACTCAGTAATGCTAATATTTAAAAATACTTCACAGTGTGGTACTAACGTAACTTCATAAAACGAGCAACTTGAGTTAGCTAAAGCTCACAGCCTTACATTATATTAAAATAGTCCAAAGATTTCACACACACAAAATCACTAGCACTATAAATATACCTAAGCCACTTTAGTGCAAAGTCTGTTTTTGCTTCCCCTGACAAATCCCTCTATATTCCTGCCAGCATATTAAAACATCATCCTTTACTAATCTAATTATTGATTTTCAAGGATTAATTTACAGTTGAAATCCCAGAAGAAGTTTTTTCCATTTTCCATAAAAGTAATGACTTGGTTTATTAAGCATTTGCTTGCTTGTGTCATGTGATCTTTGTAACATTTAAGAATGACTCGAATATGCACAGCAAGATTTGAGTTCATCTTTACAAGGAGTTACTTGAATGCATTTAACTTTTTAATTAAAGAATCTCCAGTAATGACCACCAGAGAGAAGCCAAAGCTTTGAGTTACAAAACTGCTATCCTCCTCTTACGAATTCATAAAAAGAAAGAAGTTGGAACAAAAAGTTCAGGCTCCCTTCCCTCTCCCTAAGCCACCCAAGGGTGCTCTCATGCTGTATCTCGGGCGCGGTCTCATGCAAAAGACCTGCCCGGGTGTAGCACTCCTCCGCACAAGCAGCAATTGCTAACTTCAAAACGTGTTTCTCTATCTAAACCCAGATTCTAAATATAACCTCATGCAATGTGCATCCACTCAGCATTTCTAAAAATTTCTAGCAAATAAAGCTACTGGTTATCAACCCACGTACAGGTAACAGTCCCACAGTGACGTGGCCTCCTGGTCTCTCCCCGGAGCAGAGCCTGCACCTCCTTTGATCAGCTCAGTGACTGCGACACTCCTCCCAACATCTTCAGGCCAAAACAAAGATGACTAACAACTTCTGTTTCCCAATTTAAGTAACCACAAATTCACTAGCTAGAGAATTAGTTTTGACAGATTGCTAAAGTACACCAGAGGCTGTAAATAAACAACCTGGATTAGGATACAGGAACATAACTTACATTAATGTTTTCATCAAGTGCTAAAGCTCCAGAGATGCAAATAGGATATGGGTGAAATCCACAAACACTTCCATTTGCAACCACCACTAAAGGCATGTGGAGAGGACACAGACTGTGGCTTGTTTTAAACTCTGCAATGGAAATAAAAACTGAAGGGTGACAGAAGTCACTACTGAGTGGAGAACCATCATCAAAGCTGCCTGCATGAGCAAAACATTTCACCTGTCTAGAAAACTGTGTCACAAAGAAAAAAAAAAACCTGAAAAGATGACTAAACAACTATATCACATCAGATTATTTCCCTATTGCTGCAACACCTCAGATGGTTAATCATAACACAGACTGGTATTACCCCAATTTACCTGAGCTGAAATGGAGGGGCTGGATCGCCACTCCAGGCGTGAAGGTAATCCATTTGCTGCAGGTGTGGGAGCCCTGAGGCTCAGACAAGCTGCCTTTGGAGTACAGCAAAGCAAAAGAAAGAATGTTAAACTCCATCCTCTAAAAAAATGTATTGTAAAGGACATGACCCAAATGAAATACTCCATTGTTTTGACAGAACTGCCATTTCCACCCTACCATCAGCACACGCACAGCCGTCCAGCGGGTTTCCTTTCTTTGTCCCACTGGCCACAACTTTCAGTTTCTTTCTCTAAAAAACAACTGCATCTGGTTTTATACATACTAAATTTTAATTTTGAAGAGCTCTCCTCTCACAAAAACATTTTACATACATAATTTTAGTATTAAATTGTCTCCCTTTGCTTATCTGTAGAAAATGTCTTTCCAGGTGGTACCTCTGCAATGCACAGGCAACAAATAAGGGAAGTAACAACTAAAAAGCTTTAAGACATCGGCCTGTAGAAGTCAAGAGAACACGTCTTCTAGTGCAAAATGGGTTGTTTTCATGATGAGGGACTCCCACATCACCCTAAAAACGAAGAGCTGTTTACTTTGTTGGAGACAGTCCGTACAACCTGGCGGCCCAGCTGTGACTTACCCCAAGGCCTAACCTGACCCCAGCCAAATGTATTTCAAGCCCACACTGTTACGAAGTCTTAGGGGTCCCAAAGGGACCAATAGATCTAATATATTGACCTGAGACCACAGCCACATCCAAACAACAGTATTCGTAGTATAAATACTATGAAATATAAAAAAAGCCTTACGTTAACCATGCTTTCTAGAGCTCTGAATTTCAGCAATAGGAATGGAAAGAGAAGAGCTGAAAACAGACTGAAAGAACCAGGCAGGCTGAGACGGCGGGGGGAAGCACAGCCTCACCAGGAGAGCGAACGGACTCGGCTTGGGCATTCCTCCGCTGCTGTTATGCCCCAGCCTCTCACCTCCTGGAAGCCTCAACAGAACCACCCCAGCATTTGCAAAGTCTCCATTCCTTTAGGTTGCGTAAGGGAAGACAGCTACTCTTCCCTCATATACGTATAAAAACCATGGAAGCCTTTACATCTCTTGGACCTCAGCAGAACATCAGCTATAAACACGTGCTTTGCCAACTTCAGTTAGTGTTGGTAGTGAGGTCAAATTCACAGAAAGGATGTGTCATTGCATTCTGCAGTCATAAAGGGGAAGAAAAAGGTTTCTAAACTGCCCCACAAAATAAGGGCCAGGTCAGGCAAATGTTTTAGCAGGTGTTTCAAGTACCTGTAACTAAAAATGTGTTAAAACAACAACAAAAGCCCTCCAAAACCTCCACCTCCTCTTATTAAATTAAAATTACCTACAATAGATTAATCGAGTAATTAGAAAAATTTTAAATGGTCCTTTTGTTTGTAATGTCTAAAGGTAGACTCCTATGCTCAGATATTAGTCCCTAAGAACTGTTTTTTAAAGCACCAACCTGAATTAGGAATAAAAATTCTGTCAACTTCAAACCCTGATGGGGAGTAAAATCAGACTGAAATGTTTCAGACCTCCTAACTCATGAAGGTTCAATACATCTATTATCATCACAGCAGTTGGTAATACCACAGTAAATCTAAAAAAATCTGTTTATCTAATCTGCATACTGTATTTCTCCATCTCACATCACATATATGCCTTGGAAGCGTCTTTTTCAGAACAGATAAACTGCTGAAATTTAGGACTTCTTACAGGTAAAACCTTTATATGAGCAGGACAGAACAATGCCAGAGAGATGCAACATGAGACTGAAGTTCGGAAATTCTCATTCAAGTCTCTGCTATAAGAAAGACTCTTCATGCAACCTCGTGCTACTCTTGAGATTCTCTGTGCCTTAGTACTTTGTACCACTTTCTTCTTGTCAAAGATTTGTGACAAATATTCAAGATTGCCCCTTGGCACTCTGACATGGAGCCATGTCAGAATTACAACTAGTACAAACAATTTTCTGAGTGATAAGAAGCTTAAAAACAAGTACAAAATCCCTAACAGCAAATAAAGACTGTAGAAACTAATAACATTTAATTAAAAAAACCTAACAGTAGATAACAGCAAAACTTTTGTTTCACACACAAGATACCTGTTGAGTTAAAAAATTCTGTCACTTAATTAGAGATTATAAAAAATAATATTTCACAGATTTTTCTCCCAGTCTGTTTGGAAAATGACAATATAATCACAATGTAAACTTCCAGTAAACTTAAAAAAAAAAAAAAAATCAAGAGTTCTAGGTGAAGCAAATTATCACCTTTTGAGAAGTTCTGCGTATAGAAAAATCTTCCCAACGTGCTAAAAGAATGCCGCTGAATTGCATCCTGCAAATTGAACCTTCCAGCAGCTTAATCTGAAAGTGAGGCAGATAACCCTAATAAAAAAAATAAATTTATAGTCTGAGATGGAACTTCAAAATTAGTTCATTTAATCATATCAAAACAGACAATTTTTATGAAGATGTAATTCGATTTATGTATTCTCCTCGGTGTGGCATTCATCTGTGCAATGCTCTTGATACCAATTTCTAAAGCACCAGGCACACTCAGATGAAAATATAGCCAAGAAAGGATTAGTTTCATATGTACAATGATGAAAGTGATCCAGCTGGAAAGTTTGCTACCTAGCAATTCATAGCACAGACTGTGATGAAAAGGACTACTGTGCCTCATGTTAACTATATGACAAAGGATGTTAAACGGACTGCTGAGCAACCAAGGTAATACATTTCAAAATTATTTCTTCCACAGTTGGCACAGTGAACAAGATTCACCCCCATACAATTTCACTAAAGACAACAGACCCAAATGTTGTGAATATTTAAAACATCTGGTCACATACAAACCTAGATCAACATTAAATTAACTTGGGGAGGGGGGAAGTAATTTAAATCTAAAAAATCAATAAATTAACACAGACCAAATAGAAATATTTGACACTAAAACTAAGCTACTGAGGCAGCACTTAAAAGTGTCTGTAAAAACACTGGATGAAACTTGAATTTGCTGCAACTCCTCTCTGTCCTCATCTCTTGGAGACCTCCAGATTCTGATTTTCACCTCTCATGGAAATCACCTGACCTGATGAAGACTTGGAGATGAGTAAGGCAAGCAAACAAAAGCCTGGCTGTTAGGAATGTTATAACTGAACCTCAGCTGCAAAGCAACAACAGCTGTAAGCATGCATCTGCATCTGTAACAACCACTATGCTAAGTACAATTCTAGGCTTATATCTGAAGTAGCAACTGCTTCATCTCAAGTTAAATATCCATGTCATCATTTAGACCCCTTACTACTTTTTTAAATTTTCCATATTCTAAAAAAACAGCATACAATGCTCCTATTTAAACCCTCTATTCATGCCATGAAAAAAAAACCACAAAACAATCCTTGCTCTCCAGCTTCCACTTAAACCTGAAACTGCCATTTTTAGGGTTTTAGGCCCTAGCAGATTCTTTTCTTCTATTAATCAAATGATATCTTAATGATACATTGCATCACTTCAAAGATTTGTAAATGTTAGATGAGGTGAAGAGTCAGAGAAAAGGTACTGGGAGTTTACCTGAGAGGCTGTTCCAAAAATACCAACGCACATGCTTTGATATTAGTGACTAAAGCCCTTAAATTGTTCCCCAAGCCCACCTTCACCGTAACACCTACAAAACACTTGAGAACAATTAGCCAGCTGATGTGCTGCGAGCTTATTATATCACTTATAAATGACTCGCTACACCCTTACGCTCCGCTCCTCCCACGACTGGCTGGCTGACCAAAATTCAGACTGCAAGAGCTCTGCAGAGCAAATCGCCTCTATCGTGTCTGTACAAGGATCAAAGCGTAAGCCCTGGCTCTTAGACACTGTCTTATTACAAAAGACAAGAAGAAACGTCGTCGGGAAGGCATCAGGGTTGAGACAATCTTTGTTCTTACAATTTCAGATGAACTAAGGAGGAAGTGAGAGGTTTGGACTATGGATGAAATACGTTGAACGCAGACCAAGATATGACTTAAACATGCTTTGTAACAGGGCGCTCAAACCAACCAGGCAGCGATAGCAGGGGGTTCTGCCCCATCCTCCCCAGGAACAGGGACACACACATATCCGTAAGAGGAACTCAAGTCTATCAGCAATGAGTGCTGACAAGTACAAGCCATGCCAGGAGTGCTTCAACCTGCTGCTCTCTCTTCTCTTCACTGTTTCCTCCCTGGCAGCCTCACAGGACTGTACTGGAGTACACGTGGATGGGCAGCAAGAGGATGGTCTGTGGCTGCGTTTGCGTGTGCAAACACAGGACAGGGACACAAACTGTTATCCTCCAGGGCAAAGCGTGGAAGATGAGAGGCCGGGGCTCACAGCAGACCAGAGAAGGGGGTATATGTATGCTTGTGGGAGGGACAGGGGAGTACTGGAGTACTAGAATGAGGATGATCTTGACCTCTAACAACAGTAGACCTGAAAACATTTTAAAAAAAAAAAAAAAAAAAAAAGAGTCATCCCTTTGGCCAAGAGATTTACCCCAATTCTAAAAAAATTAAATTTTCCCTTATATTTTTTCATTCCCGCTAGGACTAACAGTACACACCAACTGCAACACAGGAGCTCACAGAATTCCCCAGGCTCACAGCAGTCCAGTGCACCGGCTGGAAGCACAACGAAGGAAGCGAACTGCGGACAGTCACGGCATCTAACCTGCTCTCAGACCAGAGGTGTGGCAGGGGGATGTCGCTGTACCAGGGACAGGGCGAGATAAGACAGTGTAGACTGTAATCCATTATTAACCAAGGAATACTTGGTTCACTTTCATTTTCCAATATGGCATCAGTAAAAGACAAGGATATTCTTTAGGAAAACTAATCAATTTGAGGCCATACCACTTTCTTAACAGCATTACAGTACTCAAAAATATTTCATCTAAGCTAGCTTGAAAAAGCTGTGGTCAATGAGATTTTCTTTCTCGGATACTGACTTCGACCAGTTAGATATGCGTTTGCCAACAGTCTTTAGCTCCTGCTATATTCGAACAATCTTTAATCCCATGAAGGCTAAAGAAAAATGTCTCTGATTTAGTTCTGTGCACTTATGAATAACTCAAATACTACAGTTAAATTTACAGCATAGTTCCCTTAGCTGCTTAGAAGACAATTGTTTTCTTTCCTTTCCCCTTAAGTTCTAGTATGTAAAATATCAGAAGAATTTAGATTAAAAAAAGGGGGGGGGGGGCACACACGTGTTATTTTTAAAGTTGTTCTTGAGAAAATTTCCACATACAAAACTGTGGCATTTCTCCACTGTTCTGAGAATAATTTGCATATGTTGGCATCATCCTCGAGTGGCTGCCACAACTCTGGTATCATAAAGCGACATGTATTTTCTCTTAGGTTATCAAAACACATTTTATTTAACTGCTAAATTTGGTCTGATCCAAGTTTTTCTTCTTACTTCACAACGAACAGGAAAATGCAGATGCCATACTTTGATGGCACACATGCACCCTACCAGGGAAACAGGGCACAGAAGCCAGATCAGTCCTCCTAAGCGTACGACTGCTCAGATCACATCGCTGCACTCATGGCTCAGTAAGACTCTAAGTTCACACTAAAACGTTCACATTGTTCACAACTGTTCTAGAAGTCCCGTCTAGGTAGCACTGAAAAACAAATTGTTTGGCCCCTTCTGTTATGATGCTGGAACATTGTGTCAATATACTTTGGCATATATTTAAAAAATCCCTGTAATATACCATATACTGTGACATTTCCACTTCAGATCTATCATTTACATGTGAAGCACGAATCTCGAAAGAACCTAGTAAAGCTGTAAGAAAGACTACATTTTGCTGAAGCTCTCAGACACCCACTCCATTCAGTCACACCAGCTGGAGAGGTAAGTGTCAAGATACAGCTTTATTCTTAAAAATGAATATGGAGGTAAAACTCCACAGCCTCCTCCACAGCAATAATTTTTTCAAGTGAAACCACAATGATCTGTGCTCCTGATTCTTCTATGTCAGCAGCGTTTCTCAGAAACCTTTTTGCAAATCTGGACATCTTAAAATCACATTTAACTTATTTTGCAATTTACAGAATTGTCCCTGCACTTCCCAGTCCAGCTGATAGGCGTCTTAGACATGACATCCATTGGAAGATCTTTTGCTCCTAGAGGTAGAGGAGTCCTTAGCTACACTCTGTCTAGCACAAGAGGCACAAATAGCCCCCGAGAGACGCTTAAGCCCCTTCTGAAAGACACTGTTGGAGAGACTGTAAATGACACAGTTGCAGAAACTGTTGCTAATGGCAAGCCAAGTGGTCAAGAAGGATGCAATGCGGTTACTATAGACATTAGAGCTCTCCAGGAGAAAATAGATTATGTAGGGCAACCAGAGGATGTAGAAGACACTGGTGATGCGGAAAAGAACCATGGCATAGCGCTTGTCCGGGCAGGGCTGTGCCTCCCCAGCCTCCCCATCCTGGGAGCTGAAGCGCACTCGCCTCTCGTTGATCTCCTTGGTGTGCTGCTGGCAGATGCGGAAGATGTTGAAGTAAGTGAAGCAGACGATGAAAGCAGCCGGGGCATAGAGCATCACCACAATGAAGAGGGTAAAATAGGGATCAGTGTTCCAGGAATTGGCACACCACTGAAACACATCCCCGTGATATCCAGGCTTTCCCCAGTGAAAGGAGGGTAAGAAGACCAGGCAGGAGTACAGCCAAATGATCAGTATGCAGATTCGAAGTCTCCATGGGGTAACTACTGTGTTGTAGGTCAGTGGCTTCGTGATGGCAATGTATCTGTCAATACTAATGCATGCCAAAGAGGCCATGGAGACGCTCTTCAGCACTGATACCACATAACCAAAGATTTGGCAAACCAAAGACTCACTTAAAACAATAGGGTAGTGCAGCAGAGACAAAGAAGGCACCAGACAGCTCACGCCCACCAGGAGGTCAGCATACGCCATAGTCTGGATGAAGTAGCTAGTGGTGTGGTGGTTCAGCAGAGGTGCACAGTGAAAGACAAATATCACAATAATGTTGCCTGAAATAATCAGCACCATCAGGAACACAATGATAACCACTTCCAGGAGGCAAAAATTGATGGTCTCCAAATAGCTAACGGCCAGGAGACAGAACGGCCGGCCACTCTGGTTGCCAACCAAAGAGGAGTTCATCTTGAGCACTGCAGTGATCTCTCTACTTCATGCTCCTGCCTGCTGCCTGCAGTCACTCCAGGCAGCTGCTGTCATTGCGGCTGGTGCTGTGAGTGTAGCAATGTCAAAACCGGAGCTCCAGTCCCCAGGGCTGCTCCAGATGCTGCTGCTGTGCATTGTCTGCGGCACAATCCCCCTTTAAGTCCGGCTCCCCGCCACTCCTGGTGCGCCAGGACCCAGCAGCAGTCATGTCAGCAACTTCACACATGCACACGGGAGAGGGCTGATATTAAAGCCGTCCTGGGTGGGCTGCTCTCCGAGAAGGGGTGAGAGGCTGAGGGAAGAGGGAGAAGGAACCTTCACAGAGTCAGGGCGAGAGTCCTCCCAAAGGCTGACAGAAGAGAAGGGGAAAGTGTTTTACAGAACCGCCTCTCCCGCCGCGCTCCTGCCCTGCGCTACCACCTCCATCACCACCGCTCCTTCCCCACGCCCTGCCACAGCGCTTCGCCGCCGCCGCCGCCTGCCCCCGCTCCCGGCCAGGCTCCCGCCGCGCCTCCTTCCCCCCGGCCCTTCCCCGGGGCGTCGGGCTCCGGCCGGAGGGCAGCGCGGGGAGGCTTTCCGGGGCAGGCAGCCGCCCCGAAATTCCTGCCGCCGGAGGGATGCGCGGCGGGGAGCGGGGAGGGGGGTCCAGCCCTTCTCTCCTGGCTCCATTTTGCACGACGCTTTTGTTCGCCGCCGCTCCCGGACCGCGCCGCTCCGGCCGCCGCCGCCGCCCAGCCGCCCCCGGGGGCCCGGGCGCAGCCCTGCCCCGCCGCCGCGGCCCTACCTGCCGCCGGGGAACAAAAGCCCGAGAGCATCCTCGGGCGAGCGCCGGCACGGCGGCGTGTGCTCCGGCCGCGGCGATGCGGAGCCGGGGGGAGGGGACGGCGGGGAGGAAGGGGAGGGAGGCGGGCAGGAGCGCGGAGGAGGGCGCGGCGCCGGCGGGGACCGGGGCCGCAGCCCCCGGCCGCGCCCCCGGCCGCGCCAGCGCCGCCGGGGGTGGGCGAGGGGAGCCCGGCCGCGCCGGCCGCCGCTGCCCGCAGCCTGAGAATGCGGGTTTCCACTCCGAGGGCGCTGGGCGAGCCGGTTCCGGCAGCGGCCGATGGCGGTAGGTGCCTCACCCGGCGCGACCCCGCAAGGCTCCGGAAAAACGGGCGGGTCTCCGCGCTGGAGAGGACGGCGGACTCTCCCCTTGCACAGCCTGGTCCTGCAGACAGACACACACCCACGCCCTGCTCCTCCTCTCTGCACGGCAAATGACAGCCGTCCAAGCAAGGATGTGAAGTCAAATGTTCAGTCGTAATTCAAGGCTTTTCCATCCGAGCCCTTTTGGGAAACACTTTTTCTGGAATAAGTGTGTTTTTCCTAGGTGTACTTTGTGTTCCTTAGGAGGCACCTGAAACCAAGGGCAAAGCTGAGAACTGTGTCCCACCGTTAATCCAGATGTTGCTCCAGGTAGGTAAGCACCTCCTGCATAACCATACACAAACCCCAAAGGTGACACTGCCCCTGACAGCCCCTGGACAACCTACACCAACTAGACAAACTAGAAAACCCAATGACATTTCAGGGAGCAAACATGCAAGAGATTCACAGCACGGCGCTTAAGCTTGTATTCACACCATAAGCTAATACTATCACGCATATTTAACCAGAAAAACCTCTTCAATGCATACAAGGGGAAGATGTCGTAACACGATACCGGTATCTTCTTGTTTGTCAAGAGCGTTTCACTGACTTGACATGCTGGAAAACACGTTCCCATGGTATGTGGAAGCTCATACTGACCCGGATACCTGAATGCTTCACTGCCACAGCTTAGGGCAGGCCCATCGCTACAGAAATTGACCTCATCAAACCAGTAAGAGACTGGAGGGAGGCTCTTCAGCAATTAAAGTCCTTTTGTCAAAAATGAAAGTGTGCAACTGGCATCCGTCCGCCCGTAAGTTCACACAATTAATTCAGCTGACACCGACAAACTCAAGGTTTCGGTTAACCTAAGCTAAACATTTGTTATTCTATGGGGATACCTAATGGAAAATGAATTGCAGCCAAAGGGATAGATCTCAAAGCAAT
Organism: Phaethon aethereus; assembly: GCF_964289735.1. Taxonomy (NCBI): domain Eukaryota; kingdom Metazoa; phylum Chordata; class Aves; order Phaethontiformes; family Phaethontidae; genus Phaethon; species Phaethon aethereus. The sequence continues at coordinate 10,933,229 of NC_138596.1, read as the reverse complement.
CACACTGTGACGCTTGGGATTTTACCTGACCTGCAAGTAGGGAAAAAAAAAAAAAATTTTTTACAATGCATTTGTTTTGGTCAAAAATCTGTGCTGGTCAACAGCATGACTTGGCAGATTTTTAGTTAGTCTTGTGCAAAAGTCTGAAAACAAAAACTTGTTTCTTCCACCCTATCTTTACCCCAAAAAAGATCCCTTTACTATTGTCCTTCATTTTTGTTATAATTTATGGCATTTCTACTCATGGAAACTGAAATACTAGAACTGTAGCTAGGAAACAAACTTTGAATTAAATTTAGGCAAGGGTATTGTGGCTATACAAAAACCAAGCTATGATTGAATTACTGCTGGAGAAATGATCTCCTGTCTTTCCAAAGCAGAGGATGATTTACATACCAATTGATTCAAATAGTATTTCTGTATCCTTAGGCATGAATAGACTACATTATAAACATCCTTAAGAAAACAACATATATTGACCTTTAAATATATCTCTGATACATAAAAACAAGGTAGTACTGAAAATCATGAGACTGACCAAAACAACATCCAGTTGCTGAAATTTCACAACGAAAGGTGCACCACCAAAAACTCCTCAATGTTTAGATTTTTATTACAAGCACGAGTTTAACTCTCATACAGCTGACAGGTATGTCTGTAAAAGAGATAGATCCGTTTTTTCCTTTCACTGACATTCTATTGTTTCTCCAAAGCTAAGAGTATAAAACTCTATTCAATGTTCATCCCAACTTACTCCTGCTTGCTTAATGCACCCAAACCCAAACCAGCAATACCTCAAGTTAATTCTCTCGAGCACCCCTGCACCAGAAGCCAGACCAAAGTGGCCAACAAAGGGTGTAAAACGCAACTGGAAGGTAACTGGGCTGGAGATACACCTGCCTGCTACCCCAGATGTCTGGTCCAGTGCATAACCAGTCTACCAAGAAGAACCACTTCTAAATGACATTAAAGCGTGTGGTTCAGGTGGCTGAGGTCTGTGAGAGGTTGAAAATATTTCTGTTGCAGAGACTTCTCCCAGTCTATACACTGATACAATGCGACCTCACCTAAGACTGTTAAAAGGCGTTCAAGAAATCATTTAAAGTTACAACAAGAACTCTTGGGAAAACTACTGCTTGTAAAAGATAATTAAACTTTTATCACCATGTGATCAAAACTAATCAAATGAGGGACCTAGAGGTTCAGGCACACTGACAGCCAAGACTACATCATACTTCTTATACCATGATTCACAGATGTAAGTTGGGTTTAATTTCAGTACACAATTGTGGCCCTTTGTAGTCCTGAAAATTAAATGTATTCTTTTTAATTTATATGAACATATGGATATATGATTGTGATACAAGTGGAAAATAAATCTTAGTCACCCACAGCTACAGCACTGTTACATTTTATACCACTGATGAATCAACACATTCAGTCAAATAATGGTAGTGACATTTTAATCTACTTCTTCATTAAAAACTAGTATCATTTGCACCAAGAGATATGAGTACGTTTGGTAGAACTTCTGCGTACTGTAACCCTCTGCTCATGGAGACAAAAAAGTAGGAAGATGAGAAAATGGGTAGCAAGAGTCCTATTATAAGAAAAACTGGAACAAATTCATTTCTTACCAGGCCTAGAATTTCTGCCAGAAATGGTGACCCCAGGTTAACATCCCAGGATATTCTTCTTGCCACTGGATTTTTATTTTTTTTTTTTAATTTGTGCCACAAGATGTCCCTCTCATGTCGTAATTTTCTTAATTATCTGGTACAACAGTTCATGGTTTTTTTCCTTTCAACATTATTTCCTCCCACACAGACCTATATCCAAAAGCTTTTATTTTCTCCTCAATATTGTAAATGTCAGGTTCTTAAAATTTGGGTATTATGAAGAACTTCTCCACTCAGAGATCACCACTGATCTGAGAGATCCAGTGGTTGTATCAATCCTTTTTAAAAACCTTGTGGTTTTTAGTGGCTGTTGTCTATTTTCCTTTGTATCATGATTATTTTTTTTTTTTTTAAACCTGTGTGGCTAGCTTTACAAGTTTTCTACTCAACAATACTTTCCATCCACCTATGACTGTCAAAAACATGAAGTATTTTTCCTGCAGGTGTCCATTAATACCTGGAGCGAGTCCCCATGTCTCTCCTCCTACCTTTCAGTGGCTGGAAGCCTGAAGATTAACAGCCGTAACCATGATAGCCAAGGTCCTACCAGGAACAGATGCCTCTCAAAGGGATTGTCTAGATTTTTTTACCTAGAGTTTGCTTTCTGTCCCCAGTAGAGACATGACCTTAATTCACTGTGCTGGCTTTCATCCACACTCCCACCACGAGCACAGCAAACTGGAGCTGCTAAAAGCTTTATTACTGCACACAGATGGTGTGCAAATTCTCAAAAGTCATTTGTGGAAGCACCACAATGGTGAAACTTGGACATTACCGCAATAACAAAAGCACAGAGTACAAAAACCCAGCTATGGTTTATCAAAAGGAAGGAGCAAATAATTAATAAATACTGTCATGATGACTAGAATGGAACAAGCACACCTTGAGGCATGGTTTCAATGCCTTTTTTAATGTACAAATCAAGACTCAGGAAGAGACCTAGACACAGCCTTCAGTGGTACAACACAACATAAGACATTTCCTTTTCAATCATTCAGTAGCCATTCATCAACAATAAATAAGAAACTATCCTTGCAGCAGTCAATTTGCAAAAGAAAGCGAAAAACACAGATTCACCAAGCACCAGAGGCCAGAACTGCACAGGAAAGCAAACACCAGAAAAAAACACTGGGGCGCCTGTATGCAACACCCTGCACACAAAGGGAAAAAAAAAAAAAATCCCTGAAAGAGGCCAGAAGCTTTTGAAGCAGCTGTCACCACAGATCCTTATTAATTTGGGACTGTGCTGCTACATGGGGTCATGAAAAGCCTGACAGAAATCAAATGCAGCTACAGGAATAGAGGTCAACACTAAGAGAAAAGGGGCACTGGATTATGAGTACTCAAACAGGCTTACTGCATCTCCTACTTGCACTGAAGAGCAAAGGTTTTACATCAACTCCTTGTGCTTCTGCGCTACATCACAGCAGTTATTCTGAGATATACCGTTTTCAATGCATGGTAATGCAAATAATTGCACGCTGGCCAGAGAAAAATTTGTATTAGTGACATGCAAAACATGGCGAAGCATTTCAAAGATGGTAATGCCATATATTATAAGAGACCCGTGCTTTCATATAATCAACAATTTTTTTTTTCCCCAAACACGCTTACTCCTGTAATATGCTGCATATTGACTGTAACTGAGCTGCTGTTTTCAGAGCAGTAAGAATTAGTCACATTAGAACTCCAAAATGGTCAAATAATTTATGAAAGGCATGAAAATAAAAAATGAAAGCCGAAGTGCAGCCCAGCATTATTATACTGTTAGCAGATACTATATAGAACGGGTCTACAAACGTTACCTTCCTGGGTCTTGAATTGACATTCTCATCAGCCTCCCAAACAATTTTGCATTCTTTGCCTATTCTCATCTCTAGTACTTCCACAATGCCACTGATAACCTTTTTTGAAACCTTACACTTCTTCCACTGCCTGCAGATTGAAGAAATCACAGCTCCACCATGAACTAACCAAATACTTTTGCTCCCAAAGCACCCATCTCTGTCCATTCTACAGAAAGTCACAGTCCATTTTCATACTTGTCACAATAAGGCAAACACCCTCAACAATGCCCTAATATGGCACTTCCAGATTAAAGGAGACTTCATTTCCATCTGCTTGAGCTAGTTATTGTAGCATGCTGGTAGTGTATTATAGACCTCATATGTCTACAGCAGAACCTGAAAATAGTTATTGAGTACTCATTTTCTTTCATTGTTTAATTCCTTAATTAGTTTCCATGCTGAATGACCACTGCAGGTATAACCAGTCCTTTTGCTGCAAAACACAGCACTGGATCAGCCGACCCCCACTTTTACTTGGACTCTAGAGATGCTCCCAGCACATTACATCCAGGTTATTTCCTTTGTCTCTGCCAAATGTAAATGAGTGGAAAGGTTTCACAGATTTAAAAGTGAAATGTTAAACTTTTCCTTTCTAGCTCACAAAGACAGTAACAGTATGTGTCACCAACTGTGCCACAGAGAGATCATCTTTTCCATTCTTATACCAAAATACTGAAACAGAGAAACAAGTGACACTGTCAACTACTCACTAGGCAACTAAAATAACACAACAGGAGTAGCTGTGTGAAACTCCTTGCCAGAGCACTCAACTTCCACATTACTTGTATGATTTATTCACCATAAAATCCAAGTTACAGCTCTACAATGCACGTACCAATATTAAGGAATTCAGATCAAGTTTCTTCTATACTCAGTAAGTGTGTGAAAGTACTTATGGCAGAACATTTTTAGCTAATCTGACATGATTCATTCAAATCACATAGTATCCTTCCTGCATGATTCCAGCAGAAACCAAGTTTAATTTCAGAAGCCCTCTTGCCCTCAAAATAAGGTCTTTAATCGCTCCTTGTGAATCTGTACCATCAGAACATAGACATAAAAAGGCCAATTCAGTTGTTTTGCTTTTTTAACTGGTGAATAATTAATTTCTGTTACATTTATACTAAAGTTGCATCATTAATAATTTCTAATATAGTCCTTCTAGACTTGCACGTTTGAGGAAAGCAGTAAAATACAACATATCTATAGAAATAATGGTCAAATCCAAATTAAGACATTGGTTTTCTGATTAAGGAAGAGACATTTAATTTTGTGACCCATTTGTTACTCTAGAACTTTGAGAAACACTGAACAATGTCTGTATATGATTCTTATTTTCTTTTCCAATGTCACTGAGGTCAGCATTCAAGATCAGAAGTTAAAAAACTGCTGCCTAGTGCAAAAATGTCCAAAGCGTTCTGGTTTTTCTATTAAAAAAAGGCTGCAATTTCAACTAGCGTTGGATTTTTAGCACTGTTAAGACAATACAGCAAAATTCAGCTTTCATTCAGGAAATCCAAACAAGCAAAGGAAATGAGCTCCCTGAATCTCTGTCAATTATAAAGCAATTAATAGAATACTAATTTTTGACAAACTCAGAGTGAAACAGAAGTAGGACTATTAAAAAGAAAGCACTCTAAGTAGAGATAATGCCACAATTAGCACTGCATGTTAAAGTTTTTTGTTGCAGAGAGGATTGAATTATGCTCACTAGTTGATACACTATATTCAGATACACTCACGGACCTTTAGGCAAGAGGTCTCCGTATTTCCATTCCTTAAGGGGGGGGAGGGAAGACGAAAAAAGCATTCTACCTTTGTGATGAGAATTCGGTACTTCTCCACCAGGTGATCATTATTATGACATCCTGCCAGCAACTGCCACACTTCTCCTCTTAGGGCCTCAGGGACACCGCTCCTCACCAACGCTGACAATGTCTTTGGCCTCACGTTTAAATTGAGGTGCCTGGGTGTAGGTGGAGGCATTGTTACTATTACCCAAATCCAAATAAATTAATACATGAGCAACAACTGATGTGTAACAAACATAAAACAACAGGAATTTCAAGACAGTCCGTATGTTGCTAGAGTAAGTGAAATTCATGTTATTAAAGAAACAGATCTGGAGAAGCACTTTCCAAACTATTTCCTTGATTCCCATTAAAATTAAATATAATATAAACATACGTTGTAAAACACTCAACAAACAAAAACATTCCAGCAAAAACTAGACCTGGAGGACAGATACCACACCATGTTAAGATGCCAAGCTCAAACTACACCAAAATGAGAAATAGTTTGCAGCAGCATATACTGCTCTCTAGACTTCCTACACTCAAGAAGGCAGGTAACCTTCCAGGTGAGGGAGGGAGAGAGGGCAGGCAAACACAGCTATAAAAAAATCTCATATGGTTATCTCTACATCCATGCATTTAAGCAGCTTCCACTGTACAATCTAGTCCCATCTAAACAGTTTTTTCAAGTGAGACTGGTGACAGCTCATAAAATACAGCACTGTAAGTTGTAAAAACTAAACCTACATGTAATTTATGCAGTTACAGAAAGTTAAACTGAACAGTCTGTTTGTGGCTTATACAAAAAATCCCCAAAAGACAGAAGTCTTAAAGAAATCACGTTTTTTCTGCAGTTACTAAAAAACAATCTTCTAAGTCAAATGATTATGAGGGCTCACACACAAAGCCAGGCAAAAAACTGAACTTAAGTCATATTGATCACATTATCTGCTTAACAATAAACTGGCATTTAACAATGTTTGTTAACAGTCTAACAGATATGTGGACGATAATTTTACATAGACTGGGACTCCTTGCTGTCTTTCTCCAGTCTACAGTGTTCCAACCCAGTAATCTGGAGACTAGGAATGTCGGACATTTAAATCAGTATATATTGCACAGAACCTAGTACTATAATGTCATCCTTCACTGTGCTTTCTCTAAACAAAATAAACTACAATAAAAATAGTATGCAGATAATAATTACATTCGTATCTATAGATATAAATACTTATATAACATACTTCTTCTATACAAAACGTTCAAATTCTTTGTAAAGGCCTGTAAAACTGCTTTGCCTGAATCTCAGATCAGAATAAGTGCAATAGTAATTCCAATGAATACAGCCATGAACTGTACAGCTGTAGACTAAAAGCCACACACTACTAGATTCTTCCAGACTATTTTGAAATGAGAAAATTGTGTGACTCAGCAGTTATGAAATAAGACAAATATTATTTAGAAATCACAAAATAACAATGCATATTTAATTGCTATACAAATCTGATTACAGGATTCTAAAAAACTCGCATGAAACTACCTGAACTCTGATTTTTATGATTTTAAATCCTCTTACATTAAAAGCTCAAGGATCATTACTTCCAAATACTCGTTTTTAGTTAAGAAGGAAAGCCCTTTAACACATATTAAAGTTGTTGCCAGCATTAGCACAGAAGCACTTCATATCCTCTTAGAGCTGCCAAAACATTTTCAATGGGAGTCAGGTGGCTTAATTATCCTTGAGCCCTTGGAAGAATTACAAAAAAATTCAAGTTGAAAGAAACTTTCTCACAGCACCAGATGCATAGAGCTCATCTGTTAAAGATGTTTCTACAAGTCTAGGAGAGGGAAGGAAAAGGGATCATGTATCATTTTACCACAGCCTTCCCCTTCTCACGAAGGTGTCTATTTCTGATGTTCATTTTCCTACCAAATTAATGGTAGGAAAATATTAGTGCAAAACCAAAATGGAAGTACTTATTCAAGTAAGTACTAAGTAGTTGCAGAAAATAAAAAAATAAATTGTTATAACCTTAATTTAAGGAGAATCCTGGCTAAGTGGTCACATCAATACTTTTCCTCATCTAAAGTGCATGACTTACTCTAATCTCTGCTATCCTACTCCTTACATCTAGTATTCTGTTCAGATCTTTGATGTGCTGTACTTCCCTTGCCCGGCTCTGCAGTAACACGAGGAAGCAGAAGGCAACAACAAAATCCAGAGTAAAAATATAGCATATTTAAGCTCAGTCTGATGTTGTGCCTGTCTTCTCCCTTTGTGAAAAAAAATACTGACTTTTGCAGTCATCAGCATCACTTTCTTAGAACTGCTCAGGCTACTTCAAGATGAATAAAAGATCCTTCATGAAAGGAGGACAGGTGTTGCATTAGCAACTTGACTGTCAAGAAACACTCTTCTTGTAAATTGGCATTTTCTAGGAAAAAAAACAGAAGAGCTCATGTACTTCCTTCTTGGCAAGCTCTGGAGCCATCTTCCTTTAGATAAGAGAGGAAAAGCATATTTGCTATCCAAGTACAAATCTCTCATATTCTTAAGCTACATACGACAGCTGCAGGAAATACTGGCTGTGAACTACATCAGAATTACAAAAAGGAATGAAAGTGATCTATGCAAAATAAAGAGAAAGGAAGCACTGCATTTTCTTTGTACTACCTAGTTTAGGTTTTTCTTTAACAAAATCCCAGTGAAACTCACAGATAAGTAAAATACTCATTTTAAGAGATAACCACCTAAGGACATAGTATAAGTGAATTTCTATACAGTATTTAAGCATGCACTCAAAAATTAAAATACTTAAAACACCTTCTGAAGAAATTAGAAAACACCAAGTCAGAGAATAAGGGGTGTTGTGGAGATACAAGACTAAATCCATACTAATCTCATCTCAACTGGCTTCTGGAAATAACAAAAACTCCAAGTGGAAGGAAGAAACAGACTGAGAATACTCAGAACTGTAATTTTCAGAATGTCATTTTGCCACTTACCATTTGGAGAGCAGCTCTCCCCACGTTTCAAGAATTTTTTCTGCACACTCTTTGGAAACATCTCCAGAACCACTTAAAAGTGGTTCGTCATTGTCTGCCAATAGAACAGAAGAGATGCTGAGATCAACTGCCATTACTCTACAGATTTAAATGTTGTTCTCCTAACAGTATCAAAGTGTGGCAAGAATTACAGATGCAGTGCTTGTCACTCAACACAGAGAAGGCAGAAGCAGACTCTTCTTGGAGGCATGCAGTGATGTGCCAAGTGACAGAAGACAAGTAGCTACATATGAAATTATGGTTAAAAATCAGGAAAAAATTTTACCACAAGTGTGGTCAAACTAATACAAGGGCCTAGAGAGGGAAGCTTCACCGTTGGAGATGGCCAAAACACAAAAAGAAAAAGCCATGAATAACCTATCTGGCTGGATTCACACTGAGTGGGAGGCACAATTAGAGACCTCCAAAGGTCCCTCACATAGGTAATTCTATTATCCTACCCCAGACTTTTAGAAGACTACAAAAGTTCTCAAACAGCACAAACTTCTGTATGTGAACAGCTACAATACTATAAAAGCAAAGAAGACAATAAAGTCAACGTGGTTCCACTGAGCAGCTGCAGACTCGCCATGTTGTTGCAGCTCCATGAAGGTCCACGAGGTATTTTACTTTAACGGTTTTGTACTTTTACTTTGAAAGCTAGTACTTTTGATAACTTCCTTGGCTTAAATTAAACAGCTTTTTGAATGATACTCATTCAAAAATGCAGTGGAGGGGGAGGATTAGCATAATCACAGTAACTTTTTGAAACCAATACTAACTGATGTACTCCCAGGTATTTTTAAACACTCGCAGCAAGTATTGTATACAAAAACTACATTTCATTGATACAGTAGTCAACACTGGTTTTGCATTACTGAGGAAATACATTCTTTTTCATTAAATCTCTGCTTTGTCAACTAACATCTGAACTTGTCAGCAAAAGCTACAATGCTGCAAGTCCCATCAACTGTAAACAAAATAAATACACATTCCTGGTCTAGAAAAGAATACCATTGTGGTTTAGTGTAGCAGTTAGAGATTGCTAATGAGTAACACTTTGCAAAGGAGTTACTTTTCAAACCAACCTTCCCCTCCTCTCCCCCACCCCCAAAAAGGGAAATTAAAGCACAGAAGTGAAACAACTCACCCAAGGCCACATGGAAGGCCAGCAGAAAAATTTAAAAAGCAGAAACTCAAGTCATGTACATTTCAGCTCAGAGCTGTAAGGCCAGATGTTTATATATTCAGAACCAGTCCATATTTTGGTTTAAGAGAATTTTTTAAAAGCAGGAAAAAGATCTTGATAATGCATAAAGTTTCAAGCTGGGCATGTCCTGGTATAGTTCTATGTATTACAGATGTCTGTACTCGCCTCCTCACTAAAACATGCTGCTTGCTTATATTTCCAAATAATACCAGCTTCTCATTTTTACTCTCAAATCTGTTCACAGCTGCTCAGGGAGGGGCAGAAGCTACATGACAATCCCAAATTTTTAGCAGCCCCTTTTCACATTGTTCCAAATATATCACGCTGGAGGCTTCATGAGGCCTGGGCTGAGAAAAGCATATTCACAGAAGTGTCAAACAAGGGAGAGGCCGATCAAGGAATGCAGGGGTACTGGTTATCAAATACTCACAGCATTAAAGCAAGAAAAAAAACCATCAGTAGGCCAGATTCCGACCGTAAAGGATTCAACATATTTCATAACTATGTTGTTTACCGACTATCCTTTCTTTCCAAGCATACAAAGCATACAATCAACTTCTTACCTTCCTCTTCATCATCCTCTGGAGGAGAAGGAATCATTGAGCCCTGTGACCCAGACTGGGGCAGACGGAGAGAGGGGCTTGCTGTGGTTTTTCTTCTCTCCCTTTCTGATTCACTTTCTAGGCACACAACTTCATATAACGTGTCTGAGTTATTCTTTCTGTCCTTTTGCTTTATCTAAGAAACAAGAAGTTTCATTTTACAGAGAAAAGCTGTACAAATACCCAGATGATCTCATAAGGCTCCACCTTCTCTTTCTGGAATACAAGAGCCGAGACACAATTTTCATCACATTCTACAGTGGGGAACGTTCAATCCTTCCAGCACACTTAATGCATCATGCAGGCCCACGAGTGTTTCTATCCCTAATGCCCTAGAAGAAGCCGTAAGCATACTGCACCCAAAAGGCATGAGTATCTAGTACCGAGACAGCAGAAGCATCACTTGGGTCCACCATCCATAGGTAGCTCATCTTTTGAGCCAGAAGTGGATTGGACACAAATGCATAGATTTTTAAAGCTGTAAACGCATCTGCCCAACAAACGGTCTAAAAGAGAAAGGTTCCTTAATATGAAGCAACTCTACCTTTATTTAAAGATTAATGGAAAATTAAAACCAAAACCTTTAAAATTATGTCTGATTTCTTTCTTTAACTTTCTGGGGTTACTGACAGTGGCAAAAGAAGAGTTTTAATGAAATTTGTCACATTTATTTCCCCACCATGGCAATTGTCTTTAGCGATGCTTCCAAGTCATATATCTGTGTATACATTGCTGCCCAAACACAAACTGTTGAGTCCCAAAGTCTCTTATGTGGCCCTGTCTTCTCCTTAATTTTCAACACTTTGATACCTTCCTTTCCTTTAAAGGAGGATTTTTCTTTGTGAAGTAGTTCTAAAATTCTAATACAGTCTAAGGATTTAGATTTTTTTTTTTCATAAATGCATAAAAATAGAGAGTAGAAAAGGAAAGGTGAAGAAAAGAGGGAAATAAGATTTATAATTATACTCTACACTAAGCTCCCAGTGCTCAGTTTTATCCTTTGGAGTATTAAAAATGAAAAGAAATGCATCAAAACTAAAAATTACTAAATCACTAAACGTAATCTGAGCAAATAAAATCCCTCTGCTTTCACCATTTCCAAATAAAGAAACACTGCCAAAGTAAGATAAGCCAGTTCTACACAGCTGTATTTTTAATAGGCTAATCATAACTCCATAGAAACAGGTTTCCCTTCCAGGCTTATCAGGCAGTACATTCTATATTTGTTGCTTCCACTATGAATTTTGATAATCTTCCATCAGTAAACACTGGAAGTTGGATAACCTGACAGTGCCTGTGGAAAAAAAGAGAATTAGCTAAGATAAGTCACAATGCCTGTGAATTTGGTAAGACAAAAGATACAGAAGTAGCTAAGTAAGATAAGCTTCCTCTACACTGCCAACCAGAAAAGGCACCTTTTGGAGGTTGTAGAATATTTATAGCCCAACAGCCTTAACTGTTCAACACCTCCATGCTCCATCTCAAAAATATCCTAAATAAAAAGACTGATCTCATCCATGAAGAATTTTTCCACCTTAAATTTTGAAGTTTCCAAAAGTGTATTCATATTTTATATAAAAAATAGGACTTACACAAAAAAGATTCCTTAGTGAACCTCATGTTTGCTACTACCAAGATGCCATTATTTGCTAGCACTTTAAGACAACTGCAAAGCAAACCAAACCTAAGAAAAGCCTCATTTCATTCAAAAACTCTCTAAAAAAAGAACACTTATCAAGAAATCAGGACTCCAGCCTTGCTTTTTTGGGCTGCACCCAGAATTATTAAACCTTGAGAAAGCACACACATCCACATTGTTATTTGCTTCTATATATTTCAATTTCCTTAAACAGGACTTTCATTTCAGAATAATAATGTCTAAAGCAGGAGAATGGCAGCTACTTCAAGTACATCATCCCTTTAGCAACTTGGATCTTCAACTTTCCAGCCGTATTTTGAGATCAAGTTATTGCCTTGTACTGTTGTTATTAATATCCTGGACAGAAATAATCCTTAATCCTTTCCTTTTCAGTAGATAGGGGAAAAATGTAAGTTGGAAAAAAACAGTAAAAGTTTTTAACAAGTTCTAAGGATTTTTTTGTGATTTCTTAGATTTCCCCCCCCCAGGGGAAACTTGGGCTATGTGTGAAATCTCTTGCTTCCAACCACGTACAAGGAGAAAAATAGACTTTCACAAAAAATATTTTTTTTTTCCTAATTCCAGGTGGATGTTTGCTCATCTAAAAAAAAGCTGGATTTGTATAATAAAATCAGTTTAGTGACATATCATCTAGCAAGTCACCAGGATTATATTAAAGCCTTTTTTTCTCTTAACCCTTACTTTACATACTTAATCTACTATACCCTTACACAAGCAACTCAGCGTAGCCCCAGTTTGCAGATAAATCTTCTGTTCCTTTTATTTCTATGGTTTGGCTGGAAAATCCATAAGCCTCTATGTAACTTCGCAGCCTCAAAACTATCAAAATTTGCTTTGAGATGAGGACATCCAGCTTTTTATGGGAAATTTAGATAGCCAGCAACAATTAGCATAACGAAGGATATCTTTTCTAAAACTGAAGAGCATTTATTTTACCTTTTTGAATCAAGAGCAAAATGTTGAAATATAAACAGCGTATTCGTAAAGGTTTCACCAATCATAGGGAGAAACAACCATAGGGAAATTCTGATCTGCCAACAGGCACTAATAACTACAATTAATCTTTACATCCAACATATTTGTTTATTCAGCATTATACCACAAACCTACCTCTCAAGTCTAGAAACAATACAATTGACAGTACCACAATTAGATTTGAAAAACCACCTTGCCAAATCCCAAATGAACTGTAGATTTTATTTATTTATTAAAGTGTTACCTGTTTTAATTTTAGGAAAAAATTTTCAGTAGAGCTACGCTTGCTGAAGGGCCAGAACAATCTCTCGTTAGGTGAGCAAACTCTGACTTTAGTCTCCAGAATGAATCGAACAGGTTCCTGAACCTCAGTTATCACCAAATCCACAGCGGTAGTCATAAACAATACTTTATCTAGAGAGAAAAAACAAAGTGACAGTATTAAAAGAAGTATTTCAAACAAAATATTCCATAACTTCTTTCCCAGCAACATGAAAGAACAAAGAAACTTTTTTGCAGAATTCAGTTTTTTCCCTAATTCAACGTCTCAAAAACCTAGAAGGCTCAAAACAGGAAAATAAGATGACTATGCACTATTCACTAGAGAGTAAGGAAACTTCAAGCCAAGAAAATGGTCTTGTTAAAGAGAACAAAAATTTTGGTTTTTCAAATCCCACTGAAATGCATCAAAAACCTTCATTAAACATTATAAAGGATCTGTATATTTAATTCCATGGTGCAGACCTCTTGCCATGTATCCTAATTACATTTTAGCTGTTTTTTGTTTTTAGAAGTTACTTAAACAACAGTTAAATCCCATCATATTAAAGGTAGCATTTAAGGCCATCTCAGCTGTGAGATTCAGAAATTGACTATACAGTATAATGCTCCAAAAGGAGGCAATGTGACTCAGTAACCTGAGATCTCGTCTGGTACTAAATGATAAATTTTGTCCTTTAGGTAGGATGTCATTCAATCTAGCAGCAGATTGTACCCAGCTGTACCAAGCAGCTGACTTCTATAACTTTGCCCAGCCAATTTTCATTAACTTCACCAACCTTTGGCTTGCAACTGTGACAACAGATGGAAAAGATGGTAATTCAGCTGCCATCTTAAAAGAAGTAATGACAGATCTGTTTGAGGACTCAAGAGAGCAAGGCAGCATCAGCTATTTTCAGATTACAGTTGGGAGTGGTTTACTTTCATTTTCATAGGTACAGGAATTCATTTTCTTTTTTAACTAAAAACTTGGATTCAGAAAAATCTGAACTGACCACAAAAACTAAGCAAAGAAGAAATCTGCAACAATCCTTTAGTGCAATTCTCAATGGGATTCTTAAGAAGCTCTAATGGTGTGCAAGGCATCTGCATCCTGTCCCCAAACCTAAACAGCCTCCTACTGAAATACAGTTATTCTTACAAGGCATTATTACTGAATACAGGAGTTTTCTTGTAGCCTTCTACTTTGTCTAGATTGTTATGTTACAACTGGCATCCCCCTTTCTAAGAATATATCCCACACTATGAAGAAAGTCTTTCTGCGGGATTCATCTTAAACAAAAGATAATTGATCCGATGCCCACTGTGCGAGTCATTTGCCCTGGCTAGGGATAACATCCGGCAAAATTTTCATACCTTTTGGTGTTTCTTCATTTACAAATTGGAAGTGTGGAGATTTTTGATTCCAGCTCCCAGTGATCACATATGATTTCCCATCAGAACTTTTACCCATGGATTCCTGGAAACAAGGCGAGTTTATGTATTTTTATTTAAATTAAATAAATTTCTATATTATGAAGTCTCAGCCCCGTAAAACAGCTACTGTACTGGCAAGAGAAGGGCAAGCATCTGAAGTCCATGTGACACAGTCCTGTAACAGAGATCATCTCTGAAGAAAATAATAGAGTTCCCATACAATCTTTGTTCTCCTTGCTGATAACACAAAAAGGCCAATTCAATTAATACTAATTGTTATGGATGTACATGGTATGAACAACTGTCTAGTGAGACCTGAAGACCAATAGCTCATTTTTGGCAGTGGCCACAGCAACTTTCAGCTCACACAGGTGTAGGTGAAATCACAGACAAGTTACTTGGAAAGACAGGACTCCAAGCTGCAAAAGCTTTGCTTTTTTGTTGCTGCTGTTCGAAACAAAACAAAAAACCTACCCCAAAACACCAGAAAAAACAAACCAAAAAAAGAAACAACTTTTCAAACTTCTTTTAAGTTG
The DNA here is from genome assembly GCF_964289735.1 of Phaethon aethereus. Lineage (NCBI taxonomy): Eukaryota > Metazoa > Chordata > Aves > Phaethontiformes > Phaethontidae > Phaethon > Phaethon aethereus. Next base: position 10,918,187 of record NC_138596.1, on the reverse strand, counting down.
TTCTGGAAAATCCAAGGCAATCCAGTCATTATGGTCTCATTTTGCATCAATCAGTCTCTGAATGACAGCTGCCTGAATGGTAAAGCTTTTAAACATGTAAGGCTTTAATCAATGAACTGAGGGGATGTAGTTCATTGCCTTTAATACAAGAAAACAAATTAAATCAGAACACACTCTTACAAGCTGCTGAACTTGTAAACTTGGCAGATGTTTCACGTTAACATACCTTCTACTTCACTATGATGTTTTAATACACCAGTAGTGTTTTATTTTATCCTTAGTAGCTATTTTATAAACTAAATTTTACTCTAAAACATCTTGAGAACCAGCTTCATTCAGCATACAAAACCCACATGTTATTCAGCTATTAGGAACCAAGTCAATATTTTATCTTTAGTGTTCAATGTGTCTGTCTTCCCACCAACCTTATTTTCTGGGCAATCCAAAGCCTAATAAAAAGCAAAATTATTCATGTAGTATTGGATCATTTTGGGTACTCACTACTGTAGTAAGTATGTACTTCATAAACACTAGCAAATTTGTTTTCACAACACACCTGTGAAGTCAGATGATCCCTATCATCATTTTATAGATGGAAGCGTGAGTCAAAGTGCCCACTATTTCTCAGTGTTATATTTGAAGCTGCTTAGGCCTCAATTCTTACAGTGGCAAGTATGCTATAAAGCTTTTGATGTTCAGAGCACAGCTCTTTAGTATTCAGCACTTTCAAAAACAAGTTTCCATTTTCTTTCTTCTAGGCCCCTAAACAAGAAGAGTCATGACTGACTGCAAAACAGGGCAACTAACTCTGTAGCAGAGGCAGGGATTCAACCCAGTTGCCCAGAGCCTCACCCTCAATAGCATAAGCTGCAGCATCAATCCCCATCAAGTGTGCATAAGCATCTAAATCTTTTCTGTTTATCCTGAGATTATGCACAATTGTAATAAAAATTATTACTGAATTTTGTTAATAAAAGATCCTTACCAAATCTAAAAGGTGCATGTCACCACTCCGAACATCTTTCCCACGGCTAAGGAGAAGGCCAAAACATCTGCAAAGCCAGGCAAAAAATTAAACTGCAAAAATTAGACTTACTCATATAACATACCTTATCTAAATATTCCCTGTCATACATCACAGGCAGCCCATGAATCCAGTAACAAATGTCAACAAACCTTGACATTTGAAAGCAGCATCAGGCATGTCAAGCAAAACAAGCTCAAGCCAATATTAAAAATGTCGAGCAAGATTTCATAAGCATATTTACACTATGATTTTACCCTGCCTACAATAGCTTGGAAGTTGTTCAATTATCTTTGTTTGCAAGAACAGTGTAAAACAGACACAGCTACCAAGGGTTCACTATGTTGCAGGACAACTTGACCTGCATTATTCTTCCCCCTTTTTTTTTCTGTTTTTTTGAGATATATTTGCATAAAATTTACCCTTTGAAACAGACAATGATCAGGAAATTCCAGATGAAGTGCAAGGACCTGTCTTTTACGGTTTAATTTCCCAAAGACTTTTGGCCCATACAGGTATACTCCACTTCATCCTCTGGTTTCCCATACCGTCCTGCATTTCATTTCAGACTGCAAAGGCTGGCAGAAGCTGTGTCTTTTTCTCTGTAGTATCAGCAGTGCTAAACTCTGTCAGTAGTCAAAAACCGCCAGTTTATCTCTAAGCGGGGAAAGATTTGAGGTCTGAGCTCTCCCCTGCCCTACACAGATGCTTCATATTCTAGAATTCCAGACTGTGGCAGATTCAAAGCGTACGTATAACAATATTCTCAGATACAGAAGAGATGAAAGGAAAGCAAATACTTTAAATAACTCAGTCACTGACTATAACCTCAGCATTTAAGACAAACTGGCTGCTTAAAGTAAAAGCAATATGTTTTTAAAACAAGTTCTTGAAAGGTGTATTTCAAGGAGACAGCAACCACAGATTCCACAAGCAGATCTGCACAGGATTTCACTGCACCTGCATGGTGCGCCCTGCCACAGATGCACTGAACAAACCAATCTCATCTTCTGCACAATACCACTCGAGAGGAGCGTGGCGTTAAATTACATAAATGGCATATTCATAGAACAATTACTAATCTGCTGCCTCAGAGGAAAGAACACAAAACATCAAATAGATAAATAATTTTTTTTTAAATCGATGAAAATACCTCTCGATAGCAAGTTCTTTATTAGTTGTCTGTTGGACGTAAATCACTATCTTCTTATCAATTCCTTGGCGGAGTTTAAAGCATTGCCTGTCCTTGTCTTTGGGAACCGCACTGTTATTTACCAAGAAAGGAAAAGAAAAAAAAACACACTCAAGAGCATAATTTATCTGTATTCCTTGCATGTATCAAAAACAGCATCAGACACTGGGTGAAGCCAGCTTCTTACACAAAAGCACTCAAGACCCTTCTTCCTTGCACACTGCGATCGGTAACATGAAAGAAATGGCAACACAATTAGGTGATGACATTTTATCATCATTAGGTAAAAACCAAGGACACTTAGTTTTCAAAATAAAAACTGTGGTTTTATACTGCATGGCTTACTTTCGTGAGACTTCCAGCAGCATTTCAAGAAAGTTTCTAAATACTTTTCAATACATTGAAAATAAGGTTTCCCCATGTAACATGCAAGTATTATCTGTTAAGCAATTACTTATAAGAAACTGCATCACTTTCGTTCACAAGAGAAGTGGCTGCTGGGGCACACAATAAGCCAAGAAGCCAAAAGAGAGCACCAATCTTTAGACTACTTCCCTGATTTTTTCTCTAGAGAGCACCTTCTCAAAAATGCTGCAATAGAGGGGATAGTGTGCTCTGGTGGAAAAACCTGAAATTATATTTCAATGCCAATACACACCCTAAAGTTTTAGCATCAATGTTCTCTGCTGAGCAGCACAGTTGCAGTAAATACTGGACAAATTGAGACTGTTGGGTTTTGACTTTAAGTCAACCACATCTTCACTTTTCCCTTAGACATAAAAATAATCCTTATTTTATTTCAGACTTTCAAACTATGCATTGTTACCCCCAGGAGTTGCAAAAATGGACTGTGGAGTATTGCCCATAGTTTAACATCTCCAGTAAAATTCGGGTTTATTTTCTGACAGCAGGCGCTCACCCAGGCCAAGGGAATGGCAGACTGCCTTTAACTGTCAGCAGGAGTTTTGTCTCCAGGGCCAAGACAGTGGCTTTACATACTTACAGCCAGCACATGCAGTCAGGCCTCATTTCCCCAGGACGACAGAAATGCACTACTAGTGACCCAGGGTGACAAGTGACAGCAGATGAGCTAAGAGAGGGTCAGGTACATTAAAGATTGAGATCAGAGACTGAATATGTGAAAGTGTTCTCTCAACTTCCAGGTGAGTATGGGTCTGCATGCAAAGGGTCATACGAGGATTAGCATCAAACTGCTAAATATTGCTCTTTGAACTAAAACCTGTACTGTACACCCAATGTAGGTAGGATTCTGCTTAGCTGGAGACAAAAATCCACTTTTCCTCACTTTGTATAGAGTAGGTACATAGCTTTTAAACAAATGCCCTGTTCCACCTCTTAAACAACTGCCTTTTTGTGGCTGAAAAGATCTTCAGATACATCTCCATAGCAGAGGCAGAGATTCAGCCTGCAGTCCGTGCTGACATACCCAGGCTGGCTAGGACTGAAACAGCACAACTTCTGGAAACCATGGAAGCATCAACTCCTAGGCTGGTTTACAGCACCTGCACTGCAGTAAGTAAAAAACTATTTAAGAAAGACTTTTAAATAATGTTATTGCATTGAATTCTAGACAACTGCTGATCACAAATTCAGTATTGTATGGTTGTTTTCTGACACCAGGTTGCATACAGAGCCAGGTCTAGAGAGGCAAAAAACCCACATTATGGACACCTTTATTTAGTTCTGGAATAGCAATGCAGGATGAAGAATCTATACCTGAAATAACCTTTCCCATCATCTTCTTTGATTTCCAGTGACACAGAGAAGGTGAAAATATCACTGTCTGGAGTCTGTGGGGTGGCAATAGCTGATAGTGGTGTTTGTTTGGCAGAACGACGGAAGGCAGTGGCAAAGCTGTACAGTATTCGGCTCACCTGCATTTAGATGGCACCAAAGAAAGATCAGAAAGCTACACACATACAGAATGCAGCAGTTGAAACCTACCTGAATTTTCACTGAATAATAGAATGAGAAGTAACTGTACGAAAATAAGTCAGTTTTAAGTCTAATTAACTGATATTCTACACTTCTTAAAAGGATAAAATATTAAATGTGCATTCTTATTTCATACCCAAGGTTTCCATAATTATCTTAACTTGGGGTAGAAAAAATTAATTACATTACTTCTAAAGTGCCTGAAATACTTCAGTTCCACTTCAGTAATAATGTTTAGATATATGTAATTACCATTTGACAAAAAGATTCAACTTACAGCCTCTTGGATTTCACATCGGAAGACATGAATCCTGAAGAGTTCTGCATTGTAGTGACTTTCAGTGAAAGCAAAGCAATCACTTTCAGGGGTTCCATCATGCCCTCGTACACAGAAAAGGATTTTATAGATTGGATAATTTGCTATTTCTGTGTTTGTCTGAGGATCTAAAAGTCTGTTAAAAGAGAGAGAGGGGAAAAAAAAAAAAAACAAAGCTTGCAGCTTTAGAAGAATTATTTCAGACAGATATTAACTTGCAAGCTTTAACAATTTCACAGCTACCGGAGAAGGTACATCACAAAGAAACTAGCTCCTGACTGTCATTTATTGCAAAGCTTGACCAGAATAATTATATTTAAACTGAACAGCATAAAAAAGTACAATGCAACAGACATTTCCACTAGTAATTTCGCCATAGCTTTCACAGCTTAGCCTTCAAAAAGCAACACTGATATGCAGCAATGAATAGCCTCATCGCTGTTAAGCCTTGTATATCAGCCATTTTCCAGCCCTACAAACTAAATACTTTGCAGGCTATTTCCGAAGCGTTCAGCAGTAGCCACTCCCACTATGGGTTCTGGGACACCTTGGATCATCATAATATTTCATACTGATCCTTGACATAACATATCTTCAGTGAAAAAATTCAAAGCATCGCTCTTCTCAGATCTCTCTAAAATCCACGTTTTCCACTAAACGAAATCCCAAGTTGCTCATGTCTCCTCCCAGGTAAACTGGCAGCTTGTTTCCTTTGCTAAAAGGAAATAAGATTAAATGCACAAAGTCACAGAGTACATCTGAGTAAGCTTCATACCTTACTGTTCCTTCAGAGACATTAGGCACTGACAGAGTCACATCTAAAGAAATCTGGCACTGGCTTCGTAAGATGGACATCATTCTGAGGGCTTCCACTTCACTCCGGGGAGCGTTCACAGAGGCACAGCCTAAGTAGGTGAGCTTGCTAAACACCACGCTGTCCTCATCTGTCATAGGCGTAAAAGGGCTCAAATCCTCACAGTCTAGGGTGAGACACAAAGTTGCATGTAAGAAGCAAGACAAGGCATACGTAAGTAAGTTATCAGAGATTGGCACATCACCAACTTAATGACAAAAGCGACCAAGAAACACATTACAGAAAGTCATGCCAGGCCAAAATACTATAGGAAAACCCTACCTGAAAGTGAATTACCGATAACAGAGAACAACTCAACTATCCCAACTCTACCACCAGTTCACTCAGAGGGCTTCTTTTCAATATGAGGGTGCACCGATTTTCACTACAGCAATAAGATGCATGGACGAGCTAAACAGACTAATATTTTGTACAGCCAGGCAAGTATGCCTAATATTTCTGCACACATCTCAAGGCTAGTATAGCAAGTGTTTTGAGAAGAGACGATAGCCCAGCATACGGTAACCTGCATCACAACATGGTATTGACTGCACTAGGTGATTGTAATGAGAGAAATGTGGAAAGGTGTGTGGACACACCTGTACCTAAATTTTTCCTTTCCCTACTAGGGGAAACTATAAAGCTAGTTCATAAGATACCGCCAGGCATTCCCCATTTTTTTTTTTTTTCTAACCTCCCTGGGATGGTTTCACTGGCAAACTCATTTCTGGTTTCTGGAGTCCTGCCACCGATACTGGATTAATGGTAGAGGATGCTGAAGCTTCAAGGACAACAGGTTCCTCCCCATCTCCATCAGTCCTAACTTCTTCTCCATGGTCCCGGTCACTTGACTGATCTTCCATGGGTGGGTCCATCAGCACATCTTCAAGTTCCCTCTGCAGCTGCTGTTCACTTCCATTCCCCACAATCTAAGAGCCACAAACAGAGTTGGGACACAAAAAAAAAAGACTGTTCAAATGGAAAAAAAATACCCCTTGGGTACAGGGTCACTCATATGGCTTTTTCTGCCAACCAAAGCACCAGTTAATAAATTTAAATTAGTTGCAACCATAAACACAAACTGCAATGTGCAAATGCTCACTAGTACGGATTATATCCTCCCTGCTTTAACAAACCAACAAAAGGAGCTCAAAGCAGGAATTTCTAGTACTGGAAAAAGTGAGATTACTTTAAAACTAGTCTTCAATCACCAACTACAAAGACTAGCTTATGACAGAGGAAACTTACAGGTGTCCGCAGTACAACAGTCTATAATAATTCTCAGAATAGTACCAGAAAGGGCCAATATAATTAAATATGCTACATGGTTCATGGGTAAGATAGCAAGGTTTCCCAGGAAGAGAAGAATCTGGAACAGGATTATGGCATCATGCTGAGGAGATGAGGTAGTGTTTTATTTCCTAACGTTCAGCTAGAGCCTGACTTTGCACTCATTGAAGTCAACATGAAAGCATGAAGCAACCTAGAAGGCGTGAAATTAGGTCCTAAGCTAGAAAGATAATTAAGACATTAATTTCAGGAAAGTCTTAGATTCTGTATCTAAGGAAACTCTTTGTCCACTCCTCTGCAATTAACAGGGAAGTGACTGATGATTTACAGAGTTTAGAAATTAAGCACGGAAATGGAGCTTATGGAAGTATTTTACCAGATGGCAGTCAGAGAAAGGTATCCGATTCCAACACTTCAGCTGCTGCTGGTTATTACTGTTGGCACCAAAACTCAACCCTACGAGCAGATACGCATTTCTATACCCTTACATCTCTGTAAGCTTACTGATTTAAGACGCTACACGCAAGCTACTAAAATACGTATTGTGCAACTACCTCAGGTTCTTAAAAAGCACATAAATGAAATCTTAAAGAAGAATTTCCTTTTTTTATATGTCTTTAAAATAAGATAGTAAAGAAAGAAAGTGGTTAAAAACAGGTGGAAGAATACAGAGCAGACAGAAATCCACCCATAACACAATCTCAGTATTGAAGCAAATTCCATCTCTCAAAGCTAGCATCCCATAGTAGAAAATGAAATTATCTTGAAAATACCTGAAGCAATGGCTAAGGTTCTCACATTTTAACAGTAAATAAATCACCCTGAAGTCCAGTTAAGATTGCTGAAATAACACTGGAACAGATAAGAGAACACCTTCGTGCACATGGATGACGCTTGCAATGAATTAAATATATTACGAGTAAAACATCAGATGTCACTTAAATATTTGTATACGTGTTTCCACCAGGCATGTCTCAGGAATAATTACAGTGGGTTTAAAGGTTTCTCAGCCAAGTCAGAATTCTGACACACGGTCATTTCCATCACATCACCAAAGACAAACTTCTCAGTTCAGAGGGAAAAGGAAGAAACATGAAGTTTCCTTACTGTCTTCTCTCTCACACTCAGACCCACACTCTCGAAATAATTACCTCTGTCTACATTGCATTTAAGGTGTAAACTGCCTATTAGTTTTCTGGTGAAAAACTGCCATTTAACATACAAGAATATTAACAAAGAGTAGAAACTTCTGACCTGGAATTACTCTAAAATACAGCAGAATACAATTACTTTAAGAGAAGAAAAGTCCCAGATCCCTGTTCTTCAGAATAAAGTAGACAAAAAGTGAAATTCACAGGTAATGAAGAAAGCAGCAAGCATACAAGATCCCAGTGGCAGGGAGAACATAAAAAAAAGTAATAACCTAGTGACTGGTTTACTACAGAATCTGAACAACAACAATCTGTGAGATGCTTATGCTCTTGAAACTCATGCTCAAGGAGAAAGTAATTTTTTAGTATAGATTAATATACATTCATATGCTATCTGGGATCATCTGCCAGGAGTAGGACAGAGTAACTGCCTTACTCAGCTGTACATCCACAGAAGTGTAAGTAACCTGTAACTGACTACAGGATTCCAGGGATTTGCATTTTCCTCACAGTAATTTTAGTATTCATTTGCATGATTCATCATGTAAGCAATGAAAAATCTTGCACAAGCATGTCAAAGTCATAATCCCTTTAAGGATCAAGTTTATTATTCAGGTCTTTGCAGGCATTTGTCAGAAAAGATGATGGTGATGATGGAAGATGCACCATGTTACTTTACTGTGCACAGTTTATATGTTTTGCAACAAAATATAATTAATCAATTATAATGTCCTACCAGCCCCATTAAAGCCTATATATTTAAAAAACTAAAATAACTTCTAGTTTACAGGACCTGTTTTCTATGAAACTTTAAGTTAAAATCCATTCTGGCAAAAACCTGCATCTCATATGCTTTTGCTCACAGTGATTAAACAGACTTCAGTCTGGGTTTGGGAAAGGAAGGTGAGGAATTTATATCCAGTGAGAATTAAATGTTGTAACAGTATTAACATAACATGCACATGAAAAATGTTCTATTCCTTCGAGACTACAAGACAAAAAAGTCTGAATGGTGATCTATGGTATTTGGTAAAAGAACCTGTATCAATAACTTGTATCTAGATATCAGCCTATAAAAGTTCCTAAAAATAGCAGTGACAGATAAAATACGAGTCCAAGTTGTTTACAGTGGGACAGGAAATAGGCACGTAAAAAGAAAAAAAATCTGTCTCAATTATTCTAAAACCTCATCATCAAAATCTTCATTTAAAAAGTAATTTAAAAGAATCCCTCCAAGAAAGCCTTCCTTCTCAGCCCAGACTACCCTCAAAAAAGAATTCTAGAAGACAGAGCAAATATACTTTTGGACTGGAGGAGCTCTGCTGTTCTCATAGCCCTAACAATCAAGTGCAACAAGCAGCGGCCCAAGAAACAAGGCCTAAAATACAAACCAAGATTAACTTCATGTGAACCAAAGTCTCTTATGCAACCATATAAACTCACCACATCATGGGAACAGTGCACACTAAGATTTAAACATGCTTGAAACTTTGCTGCAACCCAAAAAAAACAGTAAGAGGCAGCACGACAGAGTGCAGCAGAACTAAGGGCAGAAGGGAAGAATAAACAAGGTGAATCTAACAAACGCTTCACGTAGGTTTGCTTGAGATAGAGGAAAGAAACCGTTTACCCTAGTCATTGTTCTCTCTCTCACAAAATTTAAAACTAATTTTACTTAACATTAAATAGGATGTAGCCTCCTTCAAAACTTCCTTTACAGCAACATGGGGGATTTATTAGAACTGTAGATCATTCCCCTCTCCTGACGCATGTGCTGCTGGCCCCTGCTGTGAGAGGTCTCATTATACCATGTAGTTCACGAGCTCCTGTTCTGCAGTGTGCTCCAGAAGCAAGGCTTTCATAAATGCAGTTCAGTCCCACTGGCAGTGGGCAAAAGCAGACACAGAAACAGTAGTGGAAAGCAGAAACAGCTAGAAAATTATATTTCTGGAAAACAAGCACTGACAACCCCTTTTTAAATTGAACAATGTATTTCATCATAGACAAAAAGCAAAAACACATCTATGAATTATGAACAACTGAAGAAAAATATGGTTCCTGACTGTATTCAGAAGAAATATTAATCTGTCTCAACTTGAGAAAGCACAAAAATAAAAACATGCATTAATTCAGTCCATAGCACTGTTACTTAAAACTATAGCGTATCAACAAATTTGAAATGAGAGCCTGAGGTTTGATTTACAAATTTCACAGCCCATCACATTCACCAAACTCAAGCCTAAACTTCTAGCACCATCCTCAGACAATGTAAGATCCTCAAATTGTTTTTCTAAAGAAACAGAACACCATAAAAAGACATCTGCTCAATATGAACCTGAACTTATTTTCTGCTTTTCTTAGTGGGCACATAAAAGCAAATGTGTTTTGACATGTTCATAAACAAATTATCTTAGTTGTAAGTACCAAAGCAATTGCTTCTCCCTGAAAGAATTAATCTCTTTTGTTCCTTCCCTATGAAACACATAACCTCAGTTCTTGTGTTGTACCATTAATATTAATTTGCCATATACTACTAAAACACTTTTAGATATCACAGTGACACTACTTTTAGCATACCTCTGACAACCTTTGCAACTCCACTTATCCATACACACAATAAACAGTTTAATAATACAGCAAAATTGGCTACTGAATGACCATGTTTACAAGATGAAAAAAAAAAAGATACCAAGAACAAAGCCATATTCTAGGGTAGTATGTCTCTTTTCTTGTAGAATACCAAAAGACAATTTCTGTCCCTAAGAACAGCTAAAAAGTCTTCCCATTTCCTCTCAAAATTGGTCACCTACTTAAGCAGAAGGAAGGCAGTTAACAGGAAGACCCCTCTATGGGAGAATTTAGACTACGCACTGACTGCTTATCTAAGGTATAACGTTTCTGTTAATTACTCAGATTGCAGCCAATAACCAAACAGCACATATTCTCAAACGCCGGAATACTGGAAGGCTCAAGGTGAATCACTGTGTTCAAGGATTGTGCTCAGTCTTGGCACGAAATTCATAAAGAAGCTTATTTATAAGGCCTGCAAAGCTCTATGACATTCAGTGCCAAATCAGGGAACAGCATAACTTCATTTTACAATTGTTGATGATCAGGAGGCAGCAGTGCTAATGTTGTTCTGCTCTCACCAAGAGAAACAGTGTACCTGTAGCCCACATTTTATAAACCATTTTGGAAGTAAACATACAAAGAAAATTTAAGTACATTTCAGGAGTTGGTTTGAAATTCATTAACCATAATCTTCTCTAAAATATGTGCAAGCTTTTTGAAGATGACTTTATATACAAGTCTCTTCAATTTCTTTGATTGTACTAAACAAGATATAGCATGTCATACAAACACTGCAGGACAGCCACAGCAAGGCAATTGTTAGACCAGCAGCTCCCATGGGGAGCAAGACATGTTGCAGACTACAGCACTTTGTGTTTCCAAACTTTCTTTGGGAGTAACTGGATGGAATGGAAAATTTGGTTGACAATGTCTGTCTCCTGCCACCTCAAATGATGCATCACAACTTTGGGAGCTAATCCCATACACCGCCACATAACCATTCTCAAGGTAAGCACCACTATGGAGACTATTCTGAATTCTTACATATTTATAGCTGCTGGTATTTGCAGCATCTAGAAAGATATTGTGAGGTTACAGTCTTTCAGCTGGTTTCATAGATCACCAGGCTGATTGTTCAAGAAGTTTCAGATTTTTTAAGACTATCCGATGATGCGAAGTGGCAATCTTCTGCAATAGAAATAAAAGTGAACATTTTCACCAGATTAATCAAAAGTAAGATCTTGAGACTCTTAACTGAAGTCCTACGTAAAAGAAAATTGCCACTATAATGGCATGTCTTGTCCAGGACTCAAATGAATGCAAGAAAAGCAAACAAAGCAGCTGGGAGGTAAAAGAGAGATGAGCAAAAGCATCAAGAAACCTTCAGCAAAGCCTGTAACAACTGCTGCTAAGGAAAACAGGAACACCCAGTCCAACAGGCAGAACACATGATTTCTTATCATCTCTAAATTTGAAGACATAGATGTGATGGTAGACTTCATTCTCTGGCGATGGCGGAATATCTCTTTCCATCTCCCACAAAGAACACGTTAACTTGACTCACTCTAGGAAAGATCCAGTTTTCAACACAATAAAATGACAGAATTTGGAGTGATCATCTTACTTGTGTCACTTTGCTTGAAGACTGCTGAAATACAATTTAGGATGGCAGATTTTCTTTAAGTAGCAAAAAAAAAAAAAAGAAAAAAGAGAGGGTGACAAGGGTCTCTTTTCAGAACAGCACTTTTAGAAGTGAGAAGATGTCAATGCCCTTCCAATTCACACAAGCCTACCACATAGGCTTGTATTCTCAGATTCATGCCAGGCTAATTAGTTATAACTACACTTCTACATTTCTTAAAGAGAACATTTCACATTGGGGAAAACTTTAATATATGTTTTAATTAAGAGATAGGGTCAAATCAGGTGTATGTTAATACTGTTTTCTATCTGAACGCTGTGATAAAAATCACAGTTCCATGTTCTTGACAGTCAAGTCTGTTTCATCCTCTGCACTTCATGAAGGATTCTGCAAAGTAGGAAAAAACTTCACAGGTAGTGATGGAGAGAGCTTTTACTCAGAACCTAATTATCACCTCTGACATCAGCAAAAGTAATGCAGAAATTACTGGCAAAATCAATTCTTGAATAAGTTCTCCCTTCTGTCAAGTTTTCCACAATAAAGAAGTCCCTCTTTAAGCTCTCTATGGTTAGTTTGATTTAGAAGAATAGGGAACAAACTCAAGTTATTGAGTCTTACCTTCAGTCCTGTTTTTTCATCATCACTACCATTATTTGTAGATGGTGTTTCATCCCCTTGCCTGGAAACCAAGACAAAATCTTCACTGTTAAGAGTGGATACCGAGTCTGAAGAGACACTGATTTTTCCAACAGAAGCCTTGTCATCCATGACTTAAAAAGGAAGTTCGATTCATGAATGAGATTAAATATGTTATAAACTCCTGAAAAACAAAAATCATAAAAATACTTATATAAAACTTCATGCTAAAATGCTCAAACGTTTCTCTTCTGAAACCCACTGACTAGTTATTAAAAGTAACACATCTGACAGCATAAACAAGTTACAACTCTTCTGTCAGTATACACTCATGGTCCTGCTTTGATTTTGCTAAGAAGCACACTACTATTAGAGCACTGGTTTCCATAGCTCACTAAAGGGAAGTTAATAAATCTTTTTGCAGTATTTCATAATTATGTCAGGCACCATTTTCTACACATAGCACAAAACAGGCCCTTGGAACATACACCACGCCTGCTGACAAAGTACTCTTATTAAGGCCAGAACTATAAAGTCCATTTAGTTTCTTCATATAATCTGTCTGCCTTCACCTATATTCATGCAAAAATTACTTTTGTAGCTATTAGAGCTCACTGTATGCTACAGTCACATTCTTTTCCCCAAAACAGGAGTTAGATCTAACTCTTGATATTTTGTGCTAAGGATGCTCTAAAACCTTGGTATATACAGCATTTTATGAATCTATGCTGAATTTTCTGTACTGTAAGGAACAATAAAGGGAAAGACTTCCAAGAAGCAGGAAGAACAGCGTAGGCTGGATCAGTACTGAGAATCAGAGCCAACAGAGGATTTTACAAAGCTGGAACTGGCACTGAGAGGCATTTGAAGAAAGGAACAAAAGGTGAAGTTCAGCTGCACACCTTGAACTCTACAGCACAGATTCTCAGAACCCACAGCTCAAAACAGACTGTCATGATAAAAACAGGTGATTAGATTTCCCAGAAACCCAAATATACCCTTATCACAGTGGCTTGGGTCTTTACATACTCCCAAGCATGACCAATCGCAAGTGCTTTTTCAGCCTCAGGTTATGCCTTCCATCTTGTAGAGCACTGGCTTCCAACAGAGCAGCCAAACAATGGAGAAACCTGGCATATCCACAAGCAAGGCTCATCACATTCCTCACTGAACCAAAAACAATTCACCAAAAATAGCAAAGCCTGCTTTTATTTCTATCAATACCCTTCTCTCCATAGCCACCAATATGACTTGAAAATCTGCCAGGAGAACAACATTTTTTTTTTCCTCTGGGTTATTTTTAACCCGATTACTTCCCCAGCCAAGTCACTTCATGGTCCTGACATATGTTTCACTGGGCAACTGAAGCAGCACGCAAGAGGCAGAACAGATACAGGTTGCTCATGAATAACAATATGCCTATGACTACTGGGTTTCATTTTCAAAAGTATGTAAGATATTTAGATATTCCTTTCAAAAAACATTTTAAGATCCACTGACTTTCAGTGAGAACTACCAGCTGACAAACTTAGATAATTTTGTAAAGTTTTACCCAGTGTATATCTGGTAATCACATAGACCTTAAAGGTAGGGCAGCGCTCTCATTTTCAAAGATGCTTTTCCTTAAAGAATTCATATTAAAACATTTCTATAGACATTTCTTACTGCACCATCTACATAATATACAGATCATCTGAAAATAACTAAATCAAATATATTGAAACACAGAATAAAAATAATCTTCAAACATTTACTATCCCTTTGGGTTTAGTGTTTTCATTCAAACAATGCAAACTCATCTGCCACACTAAGACAGCAGGAGTAGAAAAGCGGGCTTTGATCACGAGCAGCTGTAAGGATCACCTAGGCAAGGATCAATTTAGCAATTTATTTTAGTATAGTGTGTCTGTCTTGAAGCGTTAATTCCATCCGTTTCCAAAGCCTTTCAATCTGACACCTTTCACCAACATTAACTTCAATTAAAGAAAAAGTATGCTGTGTTTTTGCATACTCCTTTTTTCAGTAGCGTGGTGTAAACAGACACCATGCTTGATCCTGGAGCACAGCTGGCTTAGCCTTACCCCTACAGTAGTTTCACAATACAGAATTGCAACAGCACAAGGTCCTGATTAGACCCACTTTGCCAACCTTGCATTGAGCAAAAGTCTTACTGAAATTACACAAGATAAGAGAGCACAGGAAAGGGGACAATGTAGTAGACTACTGTAAGAAGCTTTTGTTTATTAGTGATGTATCAGCAAGCAAGGCTCAATTACCCAACCATGCTGGAATCTGCCACAGAGGTTTGTCAGATTAACGCGCAAACAGTCGAGATCCAAAGGCACAGTCTTAAAAAAATAAAAATGCTAAAATATTGCCTGAAGTTAACCAAAATTTCCATATTTGCATACTTCTCTTTGCATGCATTTTATTTCCTCTTTTCCCTGTTATCATTTTGTTCCATGCAGATTACCACATGGATAATTTTACCTGAATCAGAAAACTCACAATGGCAGAATCAACAACAGAAAGCCTATGAGCTCATATGGGCCAGCCTAGAATGGCACACATCAAAGACCAGGCGAGCAATTAAGTGTGGCAGGCTTATGACTCCTCTGGAATCAAAAAGCAAGAACAAACAACAGCGGTGACAGTACTCTTTAGTAATACCTGCAAGTTGTCTAAGAACTAAAGCTTTATGTTCTCACAGTTTAGAGAGGTAGGAGGAAAGACCCCAGCCACGAGCAGATCTCAGGTTTTAATGTTTCTCAGAAAAAGCCAATGTCTCATGTCTTACAAGGAACGAGACTTTGGTTTGCTTCCAAATAAATAAAATATGAGCTTTTGAATGGAGCACAGTTTAGTTCCTGACACAAAACTACACCACAATAACATAGTATTTGCCTGAAGGTGTCTACACCTCTACAGGAGACGGAGTGTCTAGGTAAAACGCGTACTAAGAGGCAAATTTTTAACAACTTATTTCTTTGCCCACTTGTGTAATTAAATGGGTATCCTGGCCTCTCCTCACACAAAAGACCATTAGAAAAAGCTGCAAAATGAGAAAGTCAACACAGCTGGATCTTGGATCACTACTCAGTTTTATTTAAATTTCTAATTCTCAATGCAATCCACCTAACAACTGCTGTTGTTATACAATGCTACCATGCAAGTCCAAGAATGAAAACCTTCCATTTTACATTACTGTAAGAGACTGAGGCTTGAATGCCACCTTAAGACATGTGCAACAAGTGAAGCAAGGCACTCTTAACTATGGCTGGTCTCACTCTGTTTCCAAGGGGTGCCCATTTTTCAGTGTTGAGAACATCCACAGCCACACAAAAAGCCAGAGGGTGAGCAGAAAAATCAATGTTTCAGCTGTGAACTTTTTGGACTGTTTAAAACAGCAGTTAACTTTAAGTCAACAGCAGATGTAGCACCCTTAGGCACTGAATTTCGAGAGGAATACGACACAAAATATAGTTAAGTTTTGGGTTCTCAGGGCAGAAAAGAGAATAAGCATGAGAACAGGTATGCAAACTAGAGAGGAAAAGAGATTTTTCCCCATTCATATCTTTCTCAGCTTTTGTACTTCAGCTGCAGTTTCTATAGGGATTCCACAAAGTTACAGTATATCTGATGAAGAATGCACCAGATATAGAAGAACAATACAACAATATTAACTAAATTACTGAAGAATAGTATAATTCAAGAAGCCACCTTGAATAGCAAAGTCAGAAAGCTTGGCATGCAAACTAAACTTATATCCTCTATCACCTAAAATATAAAAACACTACGTATAATGTTAAAAAACATGGAAAACAAGGAGGTAGCACGCAGCCAAGACACTGAGGTGACAGATTCAATGCAAGTTGATTCACCGAATAGAACGTATTTTCTGTTGCTACTCCTCTGGCTTTATGCATAGTTTAACAATAATATCCAGTACGGTTCAATTTAAACAAACATAGTCCTACTTTCCTAGTTTTCATCATTAGCATCTTAGCGTGGGTGAAAAGTGGAATTTGTAACAAAGTTCAGAAGCTTTGCAATATACTTTGCAAAGCTGTGTTATGACAAATAAGCCAGCATTCTTTAGGACTATTAGCTCCTTACAGTCTTTGACACCTGTGATTTTTTTATCTTCACAATTCACATAGTGTACACTTACTGTTTTACAAATACACAGTGAGTCCCGAAAAAAGCCTGGAAAATGCTACAGCACAATGCCCTCATTACAGGGGTCGTGCCAGGTGTTTCAGCCTGAGCAGCATAAGAAATGTAAGAGCAAAAGTGATGTCACACTGACAGACACATGGGGAAGGAGCTGTGGTTTGACTTTTTCTGAGCACATACACACCATCTGTATTTTACTGCAACTTTGGGGGGAAAAAAACATACAAGAAAAAATAATCACTAGCAACCTTATTCTTCTCACATATCACATGATAGCACTGCATAATCCTATGTTTGCTCTTTACCAACCTTCCCTGTGCAACACACTCTCTCAAATGCAACGAGACATATTCTGCACTCAATATGAAGCAAGAAAGCCAGTGAAATACTGCATGTGAAATCAAGACTTAGGATCACTAAAGACAGTAATTAATAAAAAAATAGCAACTACAATACTAACTTCTCTTTTCATGTTACAACACACTGACAGCCACAGCTGTTGCCATTAACTTCAAGAGTCAGACAGAAAAAGGCTATCACTATTTGGAGATAATGCCGCCTCAAATTTCAACCCCCCTCCTCTTCTCAAGAGCAGAGAAGTGCAGATCTCAGGAAGCCGAGTGAATAATGAGACACTGTATGCAAAACTAGGAATTGGGCAAAACGCAAGAGTTAAGCTAATGTAATCTTTGTTAACAATCCTTAACAGATTTATAGTTATTGCCAACATAATTTTGCTTTTAATCTTAACTTGAACTATCTGCTCAGAGGACAAAACTCTAATTTTAGGCTCTTGTAATAAGCAAATTCCCCAACCCCAGAAACATGCAGCAGGTCCTGGGAAACCGTGCTTTATAAAAGAAATGCTGACGCTGCCTTAGCTAGCCCATCAGAAGAATGTTGCTGGAATGAATTAACTACGAACGGCTGGTTCATCCATGCTCTGCAGCTGATGCTCCATCAGCATCAGGCGCATCTAGGAGCCGGGACATGCAGGACACAACACAAGCCAGAGGCTAAACAAACTCTGAAGATGATGCTGTATATACTTCTGGAGTTTCTCTCTCATTAGGATTCAAACAGAAACAGAGAATTATGCTTACCAGACAAACTTCACACTTTAAAAATACGCTGTGAAAGAACTGAAAAAATGAGAGCTTAATTCGGTGCCTGCTACTAAAAGCTGTCAGCACTTGGATTTGGAAAAGGAAAGGAAACCCCTATGCCAAGCTCCATTTGTTAATTTGTTTACTGTGTACACAAAACTAAGTTTGCTCAGGCCCTTGACCTTTTAATGTTAAGTAGAGGCCTTCAAAAAGAAT